>NW_012147986.1:2776670-2778511 GCF_000956105.1 Propithecus coquereli
CTAATCATCTGTACCCCCATAATATGCTGAAATAAAAAAATATATACACAAAAAAATAAATAAATAAATAAACACAGGGCACGGGAGCTATGCTGTGAATTATGTCCCACATTTGGGAGAAGAACTGTTAGGGGTACAAAACCAGCATGCCCCCTTGTAACAAGGGATTTGCCTAGCTCCTCCTGGGATAGCAAACATCAAGGGAACACCAAAAATGCTTCTCTGACCTTGCCCTAGACTCACCTGACCATTTGCAAACAAGCCCTGTCTACCTACAAATGTGCAGCTCTCTGCAAATAAAATGAAACTTTGGTTACTTGCTATATCCAAGAAAGGATATCCAAGGAAGAATATCCAAGTCAGAAGGATTAGATGACATTGGACACAAAGCACAATGCTGAAAACCACCCTTTCATATTCACACCCCCTTGCCGTTGTGGGGCGTTCCTTCACAAAGTGAGGAGCAAGCTAGTCACAAAAGATACCCTCCTATTAAGGTGCTTTCCCAGCTCAGAGCTTGTGGCTCCTTCTCTTCCCATTGACTCTTCAATATTAGGGAGTACTTGAGGCTTTTCCTGGACCTGCCACCAAGCACTACCCTTATGGACAGTATGGCATACTTGGCGTAGCAAAGGGCTCCCCGTGGCTGGCACCTAAAGTGTTTTGCTTTGTATAAGGTGAAATTTTCCTCTCCATGTCCAATTACACGTGAACTCTCAATAGGGCCAGTTAACCATGCACGCGCTATAGGAATTTAAAAATTAGAAAATCCAAAGTCCATGTGTGGAAAACAGCATTACCTAAATGTACAGACAGAAAATGTTGTACAAACTTTGTTTGTAAGGACAGAGAGACACACAATAAAAAGGGAGTGAATGAATAACGCTGACAACCCTGTTTGTTCCATGCTGGTCACCATCTTCGATGGAAACTGGAAATGTCCATGGACCCTTCATCACCTTGCAGCTGGGTTCCCAGAGGCTGCTCCACAGGCTACCCAGGGCGTGCAGGAGGTGTGCGCCCTATTATTGAATGTGAGTGAGATTTCTCTGCTAGCAGGCAATAATAATAATTAATATCCACATTGGTTTAATTAAAAGGGTTAGTTTTTTCCCCCATATAATCAAAATGAAGCTTGATGCCAGAATAAAGAAAATCAAAAGAGTTCTAGTAATATACATGCAATTAGACACCCACATGACACTGGTAGATTTCATAACAACAGAATGCTAATAGTTCTGCAGAAAGGGAACAAGGTAGATAAATGCTCATTTGTGGTGACATTCCAGTTTGTTTTTCATTCATTAAGGAAAGGCTGCCCACTGGCCAAACTCAGGATGTTATTATCCTAATCAGGATAAAGATCCGGAGCTGACACACAATATCCTTAAGGAATGAGCAGAGCAGGATGAATCAACCCAAACTGCTAGGATAACCACTGAGGAAGAGAGGTTTAAATGTAATATCCATGGCCTGCAAGAGGACAGGAATTCTCAGTCCTGTGCAGGAACAAGTGAGAATATTCTACCAGGGCCACACTTCCTGCTGCACCCAGCACCAGCAGATCTCCCCAGGCATGGAGATGAAGTAGACAGCATAGGCCCTGCCCTGCCTTTGTGGAGATGGCGGTGCTGGGAAGAGGAGATTAATGCCCATGGAACTATCAGAAAGCAATTCTCCCTTTCCTTTTTTTTTTTTTTTTGGAGACAGAGTCTACTCTGTTGCCCTGGGTAGAGTGCAGTGGTGTCATTGTAGCTCACTGCAACCTCAAACTCCTGGGCTCAAGCAATCCTCTTGCCTCAGCCTCCTGAGTAGCTGGGTCTATAGGCATGCACCACCAC
>NW_012147986.1:2779441-2785345 GCF_000956105.1 Propithecus coquereli
AATTAAAAAAAAGAATTCCATTCACAATAGCATCAAAAAGAATAAAATACTTAGAAATAAAACTAACAAAATAAGTGCAAAACTTATACTCTACTCTCAAAATTACAAAATGATGTTGAAAGAAATTAAAGAAGTCCTAAATAAATGGAAAAGCATCCTCTGTTCATGAATCAACAGACTTAATAATGGTAAGATGATAAAACTCCCCAAAGTGATCTACAGATTCAACAAAAATCCTATCAGATTCCCAGCTGACTTCTTCAAAGAAATTGACAGTGATTATAAAATTCACGTGGGGTTGCGAGGGTCCCAGAAGCCAAAACAATCCTCAAAAAGGACAAAGCAGGAGGATGTACATTTCCTGATTTCAAAACTCACTACAGAGCAACAGTAATCAAAACAGTGTGATACTAGCACAAGGATAGACATAAAGATGAATGGCATAAAATTAATAGTCCAAAAATAAACCCATATACCTATAGATCAACCAATTTTCTACAGGGTACCAAGACCATTATATGGGGAAAGAAGAATCTTTTCAGCAAATGGTGCTGTATAGACACAGGCAAAAAAATAAAGTTGGACCCTTGTCTCATGTCATATTCAAACATTAACTCAATTGATCACTAAGGAGACACAAATCAAAACCACAATGACATACCCCTTAATACCTACAAGAATGGCTATAATAATTTTTTTGAAAAAACAGAAAATAAGTATTGATGAGGATGTGGAGATATTGGAACAGTCATGCATTGCTGGTAGGAATGTAAAATAATGCAGCCGTGATGGTAAATGGTTTGGCAGTTTCTCAAAAAGTTAAACACATAGTTACCACATGACCCAGCAATTCTACTCCTGGATATATATACATATATATGTAATGAAATGAAAACATATGTCCACATAGAAACTGGTACATGGATGTTTATAGCAGCATTATTCATAATAGCCAAAAGGTGGAAACAACCCAAATATCTATCAATGGATGAATATATAAACAAATGGCATTACATACATACAATGGAATATTATTCAGCCATGAAAAGGAATGGAGTACTGATATATGCTACAACTTGGATGACCCTCTAAAACATTACGCTAACTGAAAGAAACCAGACACAAAAGGAAAGGAAAGGCTGCCCACTGTGACAAAAGATAACAAATTATAAGATTCCTTTTATATGAAATATCCAGAATAGGCAAATCCATAGAAACAGAAAGTGGACTTGTGGTTGCCAGGGGTGTTGGAAGAGTAGGCTAATAGAGAGTGATTATTTCACGGGTATGGGTTTTTCTTCTGCAGTGGTGAAAAATTTTGAAACTAGAGAGAGGTGGTAGTTACACAACATTATAAATGCATTAAATGCTACTGAATTTTACACTTTAAACTGGTTAATAGTGTGGTACGTGAATTTTACCTCAATAAAAAGAATTTTAACTCAAAATCAATCAAAGACCTAAATGTAAGAGCCAAAGCTATAAAACTCTTAGTAGAAAACATAGGGGTAAATCTTTATGAATTGGATTTAACAAAGGATTCCTGGATATTACACCAAAAGCAAGAGCAACAGCAACAAATACATAAATTAGACTTCATCAGAATCAAAAACTTCTGTGCTTCAAAGTACACCATGAAGTACACAATAAAGACAACCCACAGAATGGGACAAATATTGGCAAATCACATATCTGATAAGGGACTTGTTTCTAGAATGTATAGAGAACTCTTATGACTCTAAAAAAAAAGACCTATTATCCACTTTTAAAATGGGCAAAGGATCTGAATAGACATTTCTCCACAGAAGATACACAAATGGCCAAAAAGCACATACAGAGATGCTCTACATCATTAATCATTGGGGATATGCCAACCAAAACCACAATAAGACAACTTCACACGCACAAGGATGACTGTGCTCAAAAAAGCAGAAAAGAGCAAGAGTTGGCCAGGACGGGGAGGAATTGGAGCCCTCACACATTGCTGATGAGAGTATAAAATGCTGTGGCAAACAGTCTGTTCTTCCACAAACAATTAAACAGAGAGTTACCACATGACCCAGAAATTCCACTTCCAGGTATATACCCAAGAGAAATGAAAACATCTCCTCACAAAAACTTGCAGACAAATAATTATAGCAACATTATTCCTAACAGCCAAAAGGCGGAAACAACCTGAATGTCCATCAACTGATGAATGGATAAACAAAATGTAGCACAAACAGACAATGGAATATTATTCAGCCATAAAAAGAAATGAAGTACTGACACACGCCACAACACAGATGAACCTTGAAAACGTTACGCTAAGTGAAAGAAGCCAGGCACAAAGGCCACATATCATATGATTCCATTCATATAAAGTCCAGAATAGGGAGTTCTATAGAGGCAGAAAGTACATCAGCGGTTGCTTCAGGCTGGGGCAGGATAGGGAGAGAGGGCCATAGCCAAAGGGTATGGGGTTTCTTTTTGAGGTGGCAAATGTTCTAAAATCGACTATGATAAGGTTGCACAACTCTGTATATACTAAAGACCAGTGAATTGTATGCTTTAAATGGGTAATTTGCATTATGTGAATTATATCCCAATGAAGCTATTTTTTAAAAAATTAAGACTCCATTCCTCCCCCACATTTCCATACACCCGCACAAAGCCATGCTGTCTCCAGCTCTAGGCCTGGAACTTTTCAAAATTGGGTCAGCCCATTCCCTGACTTTGGGGAACTGATCCTTATTTGAGAGACTTCTGGGCCCTTTTGAGAGTTTGAAATGGGCCATTTACCCACCTTGATAATATCTAAGGCCGCAGTCCTGAAGCACAGGAGTTTGGAGTTTGAAAAAACACATCAACCACCCAACAGCCAGGTTTCCATAAAATGAGATCATCTCCAGCACATTCCCAGCATACTCCACCCATCTCTAGCTTCAGCTTTTCTGTTTTGGCAAATTTCCCTCCCACCTCCCTTTCACCACTGCAAGAGACTCTTGATTCTGAAACAGGAAACACGTGCCCACCATCTCCCTTCCAACCCAGCTCAACTGCCTCCAGCCCCCAGCTCACACGGAAAGGCCAGCTGAATGCTGAGCTGAGCTCAGAACTTTGTGCTGTGTGTGTTAACAAGTTGTGGGTTTCTGTCTTTTGCCTCCATCTCAGATTACCTGGTTTCCAAGTGGGCCAACTCTGGGAGAAGCCCTTCCAGTCAACGCCTTCAGTTGAGGTCTAAATGTCCATGCCTCTTACTCCAGAGGAACAAGAAACAGACCAAAGGAAAAACATGTTGCAACAGTTATTACATTAGTTCTTTATAACCACGGTCTCTAGGTTGAGGGTGGGGTGGGACATGAAAGGTTTTCCTATTTAATGAATAAATGCCTTGTAGTCCTCTTTGGTTTTTCTTTAAAGAACTTCAAACATACAGCAAATGTTCTGTTGGTCTTCCATGTGGCTCCCCCTCCTCAGGAAGAGAGGTAGAGAAGTGAAACCCATTTCACAGCTCCAGAAATGGAGTCACCCAGTAACCTGATAACTTTCCTGACCCCCACACAAGTTCTCAGGCCATTAAATTCACTTTCCACCTTACTTCTAATGTTCCTCCTGGACTCCCACTACTTCCTTTTCCAGATCAAACACTACCCCAGAAGGGGACTGACAAACACAGCGTCCAAGTTGGGGTATTGAAGGGAAAGGTGGGAAGTGCATGCTCTTTGACAGGAATGTATCTTAGGGGAAAGATAAGAGTCTACGTAACCTCCCCCATGAAGCTTCAGGGGCAGTAGGAGAAGCCCGTTTCCTCGCAGGAAAAGAAGCCGACAGGAGAGGGAGCCTCCATCGATTGGTACCTTCAGAGTTAGTTCAACTCCAGCCAAACCTACAGAGGAGAGGGTTCATCTGTTGGGACAACTGTCACTACAGACACACTGGCCTTTCCAGGAAGAAAATGCCTTGTTAAATATTCCTGTATTCAGGAAAGGAAATGGGGCATCCCAATGGCTCACCTCACTCTTTGGATAAAGACCCAACCCCTCAGCCCACCTCTCACCCCTGAGGCCCTCACAGTCTCCAACACCAGCCAACATGAAATCCTTTCAGTTCCTCCCCGTCCCAAGCTCTCTCCTGCCTCCTGGACTTTGCCCAGCTAGTCCCTGACCCTGGACCCTCTCTCCACCCACCCCCAGCCCCTACTTGTTCAAAATGGCCTAGAAGCAAAGATGAACTGTTGCTTCTCTGGTAGAATGTAGAGAAGGTTTAATAAAGTAGTGGTTGTTAGAAAATAGAGCTTTACATGTCTAACCTCCACACACCTTTCAGGTCTTGCCACTGGGAAGCATTCTCTGTCCTCTCTCCCTCACTCTCAGAGGAACTTCTCTGAGGTGTCTCCTATCAACCACTCATTGTATCAGGAAAGGGGCTCCTCCTACTGCACCCGAAGCTCCATTTGGGGAATTGTAGACTCTTGTCTTTCTCCCTGAGTCACAAGTACCTACGTGGTGCCTGAGGAGATGGGGAAAGGGCATGGAGGGACCACTCAAGCTAGAAAGACGGTGTAAGCCACCTCAGTGCCTTCTGGGGGCTGCACTGGAAACATCCCCAAAGGCCCTGAGAGCCCCATCGCCCATCACACTGGTTCTGGTAGACCCACAGAAGTAGCAGTTGCAAGAATGGGCATGGCCTCATAAAGGCAGGGAAAGTAATTCTGGGTGTCTAGTTGACTCTGGGTCTTGCCATCAACTTTTAGATTCAGTGAGACAAAAAGCAAATAAGTGGCAGGCTCCAACCACTAAAAATCCTAATATCCCTCACTAACATTGCTTTTCCTTTTTCTTTTTCTTTTTTTTTTTTTGAGACAGAGTCTCACTCTGTTGCTTGGGCTAGAGTGTCATGGTGTCAGCCTAGCTCACAGCAACCTCAAACTCCTGGGCTCAAGCGATCCTCCTGCCTCAGCCTCCTGGGTAGCTGGGACTACAGGCATGCGCCACCATGCCCGGCTAATTTTTTCTATTTTTAGTTGTTTGGCTAATTTCTTTCTATTTATAGTAGAGACGGGGTCTCGCTCTTGCTCAGGCTGGTCTCGAACTCCTGAGCTCAAACGATCCTCCCGCCTCGGCCTCCCAGAGTGCTAGGATTACAGGTGTGAGCCACCATGCCCAGCCTCCTTTTTCTTTTTTACATTTCAGATTTTTTAAAATTTTTCAACAAGTATTCCTTGGGGAGGTGGTATTTATTTATTTTTATTGTGGTAAAATACATATAACATAAAATTTACATTTTAACTATTTTGCATCATGAAACTCAGAGGCATTTAGGGTATTCACAGTGTTGTGCAACCATCACCACTAATCTAGTTCCAAAACATTTCCATCACCCCAGTAAGAAACCTTAAACTTATTAAGCAGTCACTTTTTATTCTCCTCTCCCCCAGCTTCTGGCAACTACTAATCTCATTTCCATCTCTAAGAATTTGCCTGCTCTGGGTTTAAATTTTGTATATACGGAATCATACAATATGTGGCCTTTTTTGCTGGCTTCTTTCACTTAGCATAATGTTTTCTAGGTTCATCCATGTTGTAGCATGTATCCATACTTCATCCTTTTTATGGCTGAATGATATTTCATTTTATGGATATACTACATTTTGTTTATTCATTCATGAGTCAATGGACATTTGAGTTGCTTCAACAAGTATTACTTTTGTAATCAGAAAAAAAAAAGTTTTGTTTTATTTGGGTTACCAAATTTCCTCTATCCATGAGGCAGAAGGAGACTCATGTTCTAGTTCTTTCTTCATCCACTGACTAAAGCAAACATCATATTTTCTTAATTCTAAGGCTCATAACTTTTGTTTCTTTCTTTCTTGGTTTAGGATTAAAAAAAAAAATTCTGGGCCGGGCATGGTGGCTCACGCCT
>NW_012147986.1:2787401-2797678 GCF_000956105.1 Propithecus coquereli
GCAGGGCTTAGGGCACAAACAGGACCTGCAAGATAATGAGGGTGCAAATGCCTCCACCGGGGAGAGGGACTGGCAGTGTACCAGGAAACTGAAGGGCCCCTCCGAGTTCATGGATGTTTTATTTTTCCTTTTTATGATGGAAACACGCATGGCTCAGGGTTTTCTCCTAAGAAAACAACTTCTAATCAGTGTAAAATAAATACAGATTTGAATTTAAATTATATGTATGGCCAGGAGGAAAAACACCTCCTTAGCGTTTAATCTCCACTGAGATGCTCATTAGGCAGTTTAGTGAAGGCTAATTAACTGCCCCTGTCAGAGATAGGACCAGGGCCTTTCCTTTACATCAGGAAACCTACCAGAACCACATTCTAGAACATTCCAGTCTTACATAAGCCAGAACAAATTCCAAAACCTTGTGTTTAACAGATGTCAGTCACTGGTACAAAAAAACACACGCCATATAAAGATGAAGTTTAATGTTCAAACAAGGTAGTAAAATCACTTCATTTATACCCATTTTTGCATCTTCCTTTATAATTAGAATATATATGTATGTTTGTCAGATGCTTTTCTTAGGCCAAAGCCCAGCTCCCTCCCACTTCCCCTGAGTCTGACAGGAGCCTGGCCCTCTCACAGTTGTCGCCACAACAGTCAAAAGAGAAGGAAACGATAGAGGGGACCCTGTGGAATTGAATAACTGCTCCAACCGTCCACCTGCCTCAAGTCCTCCCGCCTCTGGGCAGGGAGAACAGGGCCAGCAATGCAATCAGCTATGACCCATTTGTGGGCAATTAAAGTGATTCCTTCCTCACTTTTGCCTAAGTAAAAATTAACTGACAGAGAGATGAAGAAGACGCAAGGTAGGAGTACGGTATCGAAGCTGGGGAAGGAAGATATTTGGGAGAATTAGCAGCACTGAGCAAGGCCCCAGGCTACCGAGAGAAAGGGCCCGTCTTGACCATTTCTCATTTAGGACCCATAAAATTTGTGTCCCCCCCAAAATTTATATGTTGAAGCTCTAACCCCCAATGTGACTAGAATTGGAGATAGGGCCTTCGGAGATCATTAAGGTTAGATGAGATACAAGGGGTGGGGCCCTGCTCTGATAGAATCAGTGTCCTTGTAGAAGAGACTCCAGAGAGCGCTCTCTCTCTGTCTTTCTCTACATGCCTAGACACACACCAAGGAAAGGCCACGTAAGCCCACAACAAGAAGGCAGCATCCGCAAGCCAGGAAGAGAGCCTTACCAGCATCTGAACCCTGCCAGAACCTTGATCTTGGACTTTCCAGCTTCTAAAATTACGAGAAAATAAACCTCCGTTGTTTAAGCCATGCAGTCTATGGTGTTTTGTTATGGCAGCCCGAGCAGACTAAGACACCACCCCTTACATTCTTAGAGAACTTACAACTTTTCCCTCCAAAAAGGTACATTTACCCTTATTTCATTTTAAAACATGCAAATTTTTGTATCTTTCTGGGTTCCTTCGAATGGGTTCCTTAAAGACAAAGAGTGTTGAATTATTTGATTTTATAAAGTCAAATGAACTAAGTCACTTTATTAAGCAGATACACTAGGCTAAGCTGGGGGTATAAAGATAAATAAGACACCGCCCCTGACTCACGCAGCGCCTAGTCTAGTGGGAAAACTGCACAGGCACGGAATTATATTACAAAATGACAAATGCCATAGCGGAGGCGCAGTGGAGGGGCTGAGGAGCACAGAGGAAGAAACACATGACTTGGCCCAGCACAAGCCTTTCTGGAGTTGTGGACAATAAACAATAAGTTGAATGAGGATGAACGACTCTTCCACGCAGAAAAAGGGAGAGGGACTTTGTAGGACAAGAATAAAGCTTGAGCACTGGCAGAGAAGAAAAAGGCTAGCACTGTGGACGCATCTGTGTGGCTGAAGTACAGGAGGCAAATGGCCTACTGAGCAGAGGAATGGCTGGAGGGGAAGGCAGGAGCCCGATCACCGCGTCACGCTCATGGTGAAGACTGGGAGAGGCTCAGCACACGCAGGCCCCCGAGTGTTCTCTGTCACGTTGCTGACTACCTTAGCCGAGAGCAGTCACGTGAGGGCACTGTTCAGCCACAATGGCAAAGTATCATTTTGATTTACTAATGTATCAATTTTTGTAACGTGTCAGCATTTCCAGGTAGCACTACACATAGGTCTCTATGTGCCATAAAAAAATCTTCAGATCCTGAGAACTCTGGAGTGAGGTTCTCCCGGGGTCAACAATCTTTTAAAAAAAGATGTCCAGTCAGCTGCCCCACTCTTCTACTCTGGGGGCCGGACCCCTGGCCTGGGCTTCCAGGCACTGCTGGGGAGAATCACATAATCACTGGATTGGTACCAATACAAATCCAGGGGCTCCAGCCCAGCTGTGCCCTGGGCACCATCTTGCAGCTCAGCCATAATTTTTCTCAATCCTCCCCACTTCCTGCAAGCCCCACCTCATACTGCCTTCCTCTACCACGGACGCCTCATCTCCTAAGTCAGAGAGAGTCGAGGCTGACAGGCCTGGGCTCCTTGAATTGCTCTTCCCCACCCCCCACCACAGTTCCCTCCCTTCACCAAGGACCTTTCTAGATGCCAACTCCTTCTGACCCTGAGCAGACCTTGATCCATCAGTTATCTCCACTCCCAGACCCTTCACTGGTTTTTCAGCCTCTCCCTTCACCCTTCATCCCATAGCAAGGGGAAACCTAGGCTGTTGGCACTGTAGCTGCCCCTTCTGAAGGAAATGACTTAAATTAAATTAGTGTTGCTGGAAGTGAGAGGTCACATGAGTAGATACCCCCTGACCTAGGGCTGGGAGGACCCATCTTCTCAAATAGAGGCTAACGCCTGAGCTGAGTACTGGGCTGATGCAGCCAACACTAGGAGTTGGGCTCAGCAGACTGAGTATTGATTTTAAAAAGTTTAGGAATTCAATTCCTGATGATTCTGCTCCTAGAAAGGTCAGGGCAGCCTTATGAGCCTCAGTTCGTAGGTTTGGGAGATGTGGAGCCCTGAAGCAGAGAAGAAGGCATTTCGTGGCCATGAAAGGCTTAGAAAAGTTTTCTGCTTCTTAAGAATCCATTCTCCTTGAACCCCTGACACATGCAGGCCCACCCACACCATCTTACCCACCCAGCCTCCTGGCATCCAGCACATCTCAAGAAACTAGCTGTGCCCAGAGCACATTCTCTGGGATTTTTAACCCAGTTTCATTTCAAGAGAAAGTTAAGTTGCATTCCATAATTTACTTTATATTTACCTCTCCCACTGGCTGGTGCCAAGCTGCTAGAGCCCCCTCCACAACAAGCCTCTTTTCTTTGAAACAGGAAGTGCCATTTGGCCCAGCCTAAAAGGAGTGACCCCTTGACCCCCCTGGAGGCGCACCACCCAGGATTGGCTCTGGCACCATCATCTGCCCCCCACCTACAGGAGCTGTAGGGCAGGATCAGGCAGTCCCTGGAGAAAGCAGGAGACAGGGCCAGGAGAGTACATTTATTAAAAGCTTCTCTGTAGCCAGAACTGGCAGAGCTGGACCATGTTTGCTGAGGAAAGACCATGACCTTTCATCTAAAATAGATCAAATGTCCTCTGCAAGGAAGGCTGAATAAGTGGCCATGGGCTCACTGTGACTACTGTTGGGTGAGGGCAGTGATTTAAGGGGGACGGCAGGGAGAGAACCCCTCCTCTTTATCTTAGGGACAATGGCAGCTTACAGATCCGTGTCAGCAGCCACTGATTGAGACCCTTCCTCACCTCAGTCCCCAGACCTCAGTCATAGCCCCATTCCCAAAACTGAAGCCCTGATTGGAGGACACTCTGCCCAGTGTCCCAGCCAGGTCGCATGAGGAAGGCCAGGTACCTTGCAAAATTCCAAGCCTATCTTTGGTTCCCACATCCCCATCCTCCTCCCCCTTCCTCTCCCTCCACCAGACCTTCATCCAAAGGTCTCGAATTCCCTGCCAAAGGATGAAACACTCAGAAAAAAGTACACCTACCCATGGTGTACTTTATGGTAGGATGAGGAGACAGCTCTAAGGGACAGAGCTGCCTTGCAGCCCTACCATGATGACAGCTGCCTAGTGCTAGGAGGAAATATCCTATCTACGGAGTCTGAACTGGCCAGAGAGCAGCTGTGTGTGGAAAGGGCCCCTGGAGGCTGGAATGCCATGAGGTTAAGCCTGCCACAGGGCTTGGGGAGCGCATCCATGCTCTCATTCTGGTCTTCTTCTCACCTTCTCACCAGGGGCAAAGTTGAGGTCGGAAATTTAGATTTGAAGCAGGCAGTCTGAGGCCACTGTCGGGCTCCTGCCCACAATGATTAAACAGGGATTCCATCCCCAGCCCAGAGACTCCACTCTCTGACCATACGGCCCCTGTGTAGCTGCTTGGATCTCTGCAGTAAATCTTTACGCTAAAGGCCCACAGCCCCTTTGCAATGTGGTGTTACCTCTCCTCCCACCAAGAGGTGGAGTCTATGTCACCATAGACATCTACATCTCCTTGAATCAGGGCAGTCCTTGCGATTAACTTTGATCAACAGAATGGGGAGGAAATGTTCTATGTGAATCCCAGAGCTTTAGAAGGCCTTGCAGCTTCCACCCTGGCTCTTATGCCCTGCAAGCAGTTTAGTTTATGCTACCTGGAGAAACCAGGCACCCCAGCCAACAACCAGAACCCACTGCCAGGTGTGTGAATGAGACACAGTGGCCTTTCTAACAGTTACAGCCACCATCTGACTATTCACAGCATTAGTGAGTCCAGGCAAGATCATGTTACTCAACTAGGTTGGGTCCACTCGTCTGATACGGCAAAGCCAAATACTGACACTGAGATTTGCAGTGAAAGAAGAAAAGGCAGTTATGGCAGGGCACCAAGCAAGGAGAACGGGCAGCTAATGCTTAAGATCCGAACTCCTGATGGTTTACAAACAAGAGTTTCTATCGGCAGGGGTATATTTCAGGAAAGCAGAAGTTACAGGCAAAATCATAAATCAATACATGAAAGTTACACCTTGGTTTGGCCCCAAAAGGTGGAATATCTTGAAGCAGGGGCTTATAGATCAGAGGTGGATTCAGAGATTCTTTGACTTGCAATTGGTTAAGGAAGTTAAGGCTTTGTCTAAAAATTTGGAGCCAGTAGAAAGGAATGTTAAGGTTTGGCCTGTGGGTGTGACTTTCTCCAGGCCCCTCAGGAAGAAATTTAGAGCAAAGAACTGTGGTCAGAGCTCTGTCCTCAGTTCCGCCTTACTTGAGATCTGTGTGACAGCAATTGGCATTTTCCATTTGGCGGGGGTCCAGGTTTCTGAAAAACAAGTCAAGAACATATGTTAAGATGTTAACTTTTAGTTTCTACAGTTTCAATCCCAAAACACCCTGTGACCCTGACTGGCTTGGGAGACTATTGTTTAAGTTATCACTATCTTCTTGCTTACCTAGTTGCTCATTTACTTCTCAAGACTAGTTAGGTGCCTGGAATTTCCTTTGAAGAAACTCAAGATTTTTCCTTTATTTCTATGGTCGGTGGGGGTGGGGGCAGCCAGACAGGCCCCTAAGAGGGGTCCCTGTTCCATCTCAATCTCAGAAGAAGTACATGGCAACTTGTACAATCCCGAGAAATAATAAACTGTTGTCATCTTAAGATACTCACTCCTGGGGTGATTTATTATGCAGCAATAAATAAACATTGTCCTTGGCTGTCACCTGAAGCCAACATGCTAAGTTCAGGTGCTCACCCCTGGGCTCCCACCTTGCCCCAGTGTGCCCCCCTCCTCAGGCCTGGGCTGCTATTCCCATTCTGGTGACCCTGCCTTGATCTCACAGACCCTTCCTCCAGAGCCATCCCTTGACAAGCCTGCCACCATTCATTAATCACCAAGAGTGGCAAGACCAACTATCCCAGACTCCCTGCTCAGGGCTCTGCCTGCTTCCCACCCTTCTGGAAATTAACTGGTGGCCAACTTCTGCCTGAACCACCTTGGAGCCCACCACCCACTTCAGTCAGGGGGCCTCACCTACTGCCCAAACTTACACATCAGCCCCATGGACTGGCCTCCAGTGTCTGCCCCGTCCTACCAGGCCCTTCTCAGCCCACATTTCCAACCTTTCGGTGCCATCCTGCCTGTTTAGATGGCATTTAGCTAAAGCCTAAAGATAAAATAACTGTAATTTAATTATACATTAATTGTCTCCACAGCTGCGAGTTTCTCAAGGGCAGGCAAAGCTTCTTATTCATCTGTGAAGCTCCAAGCTTCTTAGTGCCTCAGAAAATGAATGTAGGAAGGAAGGATTTGGTAGGGCAATAGCCTTCTCTTATCTTCAGCTCCATCCACTTCCCTAAATAATTTTGTGTTAAGATAGATTAAAGGTTTAGTCATCTTTCTTTCCAATCCTGGTCTCTCATCAGTGCCCTGAGACATATATGCAAAGGAACTTTGCTAAAGTACAGAATATTTGTATTATTCCCCAGGGGTGCCTAAGGCAAGGCTGGGTATGGAGCAGAACTGACAGGTAGATTCAGAGAGAGACCTGGAAGCTGTCAGTCCCCACCTGTGTTAGTTTGCTCCTGAGAATCGGTCTCACAGGAAAAAGTCAGTGAAGTCAGTTTTGTTTCATTAAACGTGCTGCTCAGTCAAAAGTGGTTATTTTGCAAAAAAAAAAAGTCTGATTACCTTTTCAATGAGCTTTCTAAGACATGTTAAAATAGGTCATATTAGTCAGAGAGGTAGATGGATAGACAGATAAGAGGGGATTTATTAGAAGAATTGGCTCAGGCAATAATTATGAAGGCTGAGAAGTCCCACAACAGGCCATCTGTGAGCTGGAGACCCTAGGATGCTGGTAGCATGGCTCAGCCCAATTTGGAAGGCCTCAGAACGGGGGAAGCCGATGGATGGTGTGATTCTCGGTCTGAAGCCCAAGACCTGAGAAGCCAGGGGGCTGCTAGTGTAAGTCCTGGAATCCAAAGGCCGGAGAGCCTGGAGCTCTGGTGTCTAAGGGAAGGAGAAGAGCATCCCAGCTCCAGGAGAAAGAGAGAAGATATCACCTATTTTTCTGCCCTTTTTGCTTTATCCTGGCCCCCAGCTCATGGAAGGCGCCCACGTGCCTTGAGGGCAGATCTTCCCCACACAGTTCACTGACTCACAGCGATCCCCTCTGGAAACAGCCTCGTAGACACACCCAGAGGTAATGCTTCCCCAGCTTTCTAGGTGTTCCTTAATCCTGTCAAATTGACATCTAAAATTAACCGTAATACGGCCCAATTTGCCTTCTCTCTTAGCAAAGACACTGTATATGAAAATAGTCTTGTTAGATTGTAGTGCTCTGTAAAAATGTTGGCTAATTAACTTTTCCTTTACATCATAGGCAAGACTACAGTCAATATGCTTTATAGAATAGTTAATAGCCTTGTCCGTTATTGTGCCCTCGGCACCAAGAGAAATGCCTGACACATAACAGGTCTTCAGTAAATATTTGTTAAATCTTGAAGTTACTTCCAGGTGGCCCAGACCTCTCCCAAACACTGCCACTGGCAGAGAAGGTGAAGGGATGAGAGCTCACTTGCTGCGAAAAGAAGTATGAGAAGCAGCTGGACAGCCCCTGGAGGTTGAGGGTCCCCGCGGTAAACCAGCGGTGCTGGAGCCTGGAGGACACAGGAGCAATCAGGGATACAACGTGCCATCTGATGAGGGCAGCCACCACCAGCAGGTAGACCTGGGTAAAGGAGGAAAGAGAAGAAGTCTAGAACATGGAGGCGCAGGGGTGTTCCGTGATCAGAAGAAGATGCAGCACAGACAGTTTGCAGTGGGTGTTAGACTCTCATTCTCGGTAGATTTGTTGCTCTCAGAACTTTATTCCCAGACACACACACACATTCTCTTGCAGTGATAGTCTGGAGCCCTCTTCTCTCTCTGAGTGGAAGGCTCTGGTTTTAGTGACACTTCAGTCCAACCGTAGACACACGCCACCCGAGACAGGGAACACACTTTGTAGTAGAAGAGAACGGGAGCAGGGCTGCTGCTGATCCCAGGCGTGGACGAAGGACTGAGCTCCTCCCCTGCTGAGGGCCCCAGCTCCCTGCATGTCAGCCAATTGGTGGGTGCAGGGGTGAGCCAAAGCCATCTCCCAAGTCTCTGATCAGGACATGCTATTGGTGGTGACCCTGAGAAGGAGATAATGAGGCTCCAAATGAACCTCTCTTCTCAGATGAGGATTATTAGTTTGGAAACACAGAGGGGTTCAACCCACTCAAACTGCTAGTTAAGACCCTGGAATCCCACAGCATAGTGGTCACTAAACTCATCTCCCCCCGCCCAATCACCCCCAGCTTAAGGATTCACTCATTATTCATTCATTTATTCAGCAAATATTTGCTCAGGGTTTAATACACTCAGGCACTTTGCTAAACTCTGGCGATACAGTGGTGAAATAAAAAATACTCTCTTTTGTCCCAGAAGTTAGAATCTAATGTAGATGGTTTTTAGACATTACTGAGAGAGCCATCAGTCACATAGCCCAGGGCTCAAGAGGCGCAAGCTGTTTTCTTTAGAATGAAGTTCATTGGGTTTTTCCCTTTACAAAAGCAATGTGTGTTTATTGCATTTAAAAACATAAAAAAGCTGAGGAGAGAAAGTACACATTGTCAAACCAGCAGACTGCCATCCACATCATATGTATATCATCATATGTATATTTTTATTTACATAGCTGTGATCAAATTATATATACAGATGTAGTCTATTTTTTCACTTACTATTATTGTATCTTATAATATACATTTCCCTTGTTATTTTAAATTTTTAAGAGCATCACTTTAATGACACACAATATGCCACAGAGCAGACATGTTTTATTTAGCCATCTGTTCAGTATAGGACATTTTGCTAATTTCTATTTATCAGTGTTACATATAGTATTATAGAACATCTTTGTGGACAAGCCTTATCCTAGATTTCCAGAATTTGGGTTTTGGGGGTCAAAGGAGGAAGAAGGGAAAAGAGAACATTTTCGGGGAGCTCATGTTCATGTTATTCTTGCTTAAGCTAACATTCTTTAGAACACAACTCCTCAGATTTTAGACCATACCCTTGGCATAAGCACATTCCACTGCCTGCCCCAACCAAGGAGTTTCCGAGGAACTGCCACACCCACAGACTCTGGAAGGGGCGGGCCTCTATGGCCAAGAACCCTGTTCTTCATCTCAGATGGACAAGGTGATAGGATCAGAGTTGAACATATGACCCCAGATCAGCCAGTTCATTGGCTGGTTAGACGTCAGTCATATTTTTATTCTCTCAAAAATTGAACTAGAAGACCCAGAGATCATGGGAAAGAGATGATGGGTACTTACATAGAAAAGACATTAAATCAAAGTTAAGGTGGCCAACCTGGGCCACACAAGATAGGTGAGCAAAACGAGTTGGCCAGGAGGGAAAGGGAGAAAAGGGGAGATGTGCCTAGAAAAGCAGAGAGGAAGAGAGAAAGAGAAAGTGGCCTTTGTTTCTGCCAACATTCCAGTTCCTACCCCAGACCAGCTCTATTTCCTGCCCTTGTGTTCTGGGAGGAACCTCTGCTTCCCCTCCCCCAAATAAATCTCATTTATCACTTGATCTAGCCTGAATAGGTCTCTGTTCTTTTCAACCAAAAGATCAGTGATTAAACAAATGGAATGTCAGTACTTCTTAGAGCCCAAGAATATTAGAATTAGAAAAGGTCATTGTACAATAAACAAACCCCTCCCCTGCTCGGCAGCAGCTATGAGGACTGTGGGATTGGCTGAGCCCAGCTCCAGGAGTAGTCTGGAAGCCAATCATGGGAATCCCACTCATCTGACCACAGTGATAGGCTCTGCTATCTCCTAACAGTGATAGGTTCAGGAATAGGCGTTTGACCTAAAATTGTCCAATCAGAGCAAATAGTCTTCATCTGAGTGTTTGTGTCTGTTTTAACAAGAAGAACGAGGAGGAGGAGAGAACTCTTTTCAATATTACGAAGGTAGTGCATATTTAAGGAAAAATTTAAATACAGGAAAAGATAAATAAATTTAAATAGCCTCACTGGTCATCAGGAAAATATCAAAGAAAATCAATGAGATATCACTTTTCATTCATCAGATTAGCAATTTTTTCCTTATGATCAAGGGTTGACAAAGTTGTGGGAAGCAGATACTTTAGTAATGCAATTGGGAATATCAATTATTACAGCCCCTATGGACGGTACCTATCAAAAATTAAAATCTTAGAACTCAGTGATTCCTCCACATTTGTCTTGGG
>NW_012147986.1:2798847-2800836 GCF_000956105.1 Propithecus coquereli
AAAAAAAAAAAAAAGAAAATTTGGAAAATACACGGACAACAAAGAAGTAAATAAAATAGCCTCCAATCCCACCACAATAGCTACCCGTCTGGAGCTCTTCCTTGCAGTTATTTTAGAAAGGGTCAGGTCTGCTCGGGGTCACTTAAAGCATGCCCATCAGGCCAGCGGTGCCTTTCTGCCCACAGGGGAGTCCGGCACCCTTCAATCCAACAGAACTCCTAATCCAAATAGCACCTTGACTCTGCAAAGGTCATGGTGCCCACTCACTCTTTGTGATTCAGTATACAAAACACTAATCAAAGTTCTGAATTTTCCCATGACTACTTCAATGCTTTTTTTTAAAGCAGTGAAGAGCAAAATCTTTCCAAACATGTGCTCCCCCTTCCCTTTCTTTGAGTATTTGTTTTGCTTTGTTTCATTGGGGTTTTTGTGTCCCTGTTTCTTGGTGCCCTAAACCCACACACAGTCTGCCCCTTGACTAATCCTGCACTGCTCTTCTCCCCACCCCAAGAAGGCTGTGTTGGCAAAGACACACCCAGTTTGCCTGCCCCGACCCCACCCCACATCTACTCCTCCTGTCTCAGTCTTGCCATTGTGTCCAGGGCAAGCTGCAGAACAAGGAATTCTTAGCAGATGATGGTGTTGCCCTGTCTCAAAGGTTCTGAGCCAACACCAGTTATGCCTGGCATCTGGGAGTCAGCATTTCGTAGGCTTCTGTGACATTTGAGAGCTCACATCTCACTTCTTTCAGCATTTGGAGGGAAGAAGGAAGGACAGAGGGCTGCTCTTGTCACTGCCAATGAGCTCATCCTTCTCTGAGAGGCGGTAAGAAAGCTAAATTTCGCCCCATGAATCAGGAGGCCTGAACTCATGGAAAAGCACACATTCCCCAGCTGCTTGCCCCACTGGCCGACCTTGGCCAACCCTTCCATAAAAAGGAAAACTAGACTGAAACATCCTTCCTAGAATGAAATAACTGATTCAACAAGGAAATAACTTTTTTATGGAAACAAACCTTTCACACCATCCACCTGAATCCTTTGATTTCTATGTACCTTCCAATGTCACATTCTGTTTTCAGTCCTCTTGTGGCTAAAGTCACACATTTCTGGGAGCCTTTCCCAACCTCAACACTCGGGACAGTGTAACCATGAGCAAATCCCTAACCACTCCAGATTTCGGTTTCTCAATCTGTAAACTAGGAACACTAGTTCCTATCTTTTTGCATTATTGAAAGGATTCATTTTGTAATCCTCATGCAAAATGTCCCCTCAGCATTACTCACTATCTCAAAATAGTGGCTGCCCAACTGCTAGATAAATGGGGCCATGGGATTCAGTGTGGCCCTCGTTGGCTGTGCTGTTCTTGGGAGGCCAAGTGAAGAAAGGTAGACAATGTAAGGGCAACAGCACTTGCTCCAGACAGACTGCTGCGCTTAAACATTCTCTCCACCACCTACTGTGGCAGAACTATGACTAATTTTTCAACTTCTCCCAACTTTAGTTTCTTCAAATTAAAAGTCGGAAGTGGAGATAATAATGCGGTGTAGGGCTGTTGTGATGAGTAAAGGAGATGAGGCATGTAAAGCACTAGCGCAGTGCTTTTGATAAGATTTTGATTCTGATGAGATGTTGGCTACTCTTATTTTCGTGGTTATCATAGCAACACTGTGTGAGTGCACTGTTGGAGAACAGAATCATTAGATCCATCCATAATAAGATCATGCATTTCCTGGGGAAGTGTCAGGTGGGGACGACCATCAAAGTTGGTATAGCCAGCAGTGAATTAATAAGAGATCTTTGAATTACAAATGACAGATGTCCAACTGAAAACTAAGCTTAATGAAAAAGGGTATTTATTAGCTCTCATGGCAGGGTTGGAATTAAGCATGACTGGTTCCAGTGACTCAAAGTTATTAGGGCTCTCTAACTCCTTCCCTCAGTTCTGCTTTTCTCTGGGGATTGGTCTCATTCTCTCATTCCATAGATG
>NW_012147986.1:2802941-2806053 GCF_000956105.1 Propithecus coquereli
AAAGTCGCTAATGATTAATAATTACAGAGTAGTCAGGGGTCATGGGAAATGAAAAGAAAGCTCTTGGGTCCTTTCTCTGCAATTGCCTCATCTGTTGATTCAAACCTTTTGGAATGGGGCTGGGTGCAGTGGCTCACACCTATAATCCTAGCACTTTTGGAGGCCAAGGCAGGAGGATTGCTTGAGGTCAGGAGTTCCAGACCAGCCTGGGCAACATAGTAAGACCCAACCTCTACAAAAACAAAATTTTTTAATTAACCAGATGTGGTGGCACCCACCGGTAGTCCCAGCTACTCAGGTGGCTGAGGCAGGAGGATCACTTGAGCCCAGGAGTATAAGGCTGCAGTGAATTATGATGACACCACTGCACTCCAGCTTAGGTGACAGAGCCAGACTCTAACAATAACAAAAACAACAGCAACAACAAAACTGGAAGGGATATTTATTGTCCTTCTTGCTTAGCTAAAGGGCTCTCAGGAAATCTCAGAGGTAGAAATTCTAAACTTATAGAAGCCTGACCCCAGAAGCACCCTGCTTCACCCTCCATAAGGTCTTCATCTCGTGTCTTTTCATCCTGCTTTGCTCTTCTTTGTTTTTCCCTTTTTTTCTTCATCTGGGAACGGCTTTTGTCCTTTCTTTCCCCTTTTCCTTTTTCTGTCCTTGTTTGTCATGATCATTTTTCAATTGTGTCCTGACTTGCATACTGAAATGGGTGGACCCTAAATCCAATGACTAGTGTCGTTATAAGAAGCGGGGAGGGCACACACAGAGGAGACTGCTACAAAGAGGGAGACAGGAATTGGAGCGATGCAGCCACAAGCCAAGAATGCCAAGGACTGTCAGCAACAACCAGAAGCTAAGAGAAGTGTCAAGCAGATTCTCCCTCAAGGCCTCTAGAAGGAACTAACCTTGTCATCACCTTCATTTCTGACTTCTGGCCTCCAGCACTGTGAAAGAATAAATTTCTGTTGTTTTAACTTCCTGCCCACCCCCTCCCCCACACCACCCCAGAAAAAGAAGTCAACAGGTGTTGATTGTGGTGATGGTTACAAAACTCTGTGAATTGTACACTCTAAAGGGGCAAACTATGTGATATGTCAATTTTATCTCTATAAAGCTGTTACTTTAAAAATTCTGTCCTGATCTGCCAGTGGAAAAAGAAAGGAGGAAGCAGGGGAGGAGAGGAGAAGAAGAAGAAACACTTCAAACAAAAAGAAAGTACCATAGAAAATAACAGCACATACCTACTGAAGGACATTTAGGTTGCGTCCACTCTTCCCAGCTACAAAGGAATTGCACTGGCCATTCTTACTCACCTTTACTTGTGCACTAGTGTGAAAGTGTCTCTAGGGCATAAAATAGACTAGAGTGGAATTTCTGCATCCTAAGGCATACATTCAACTCCCCTAGACATTGATAAATTATTCTTCAAAAAGGTTGAAATAACTTACATTCCTACCAGCAATCTATAAGAGTTCTCACTTCCCCACATCCTCATCAGCCTTGATATTTCTTAATATCAAGCCTTAATATTTCTTTCAGCATGATGATTATAAAATGTTATTGTTGTTTTAATAGGCTTTTTTTTCTCTGATGACAAGTTGAGCATCTGTTCATAAGCTTATAGATATTCCGGTTCTTTCTCTATGACTCACCCATTTTTCTATGGGTTGTTTGTTACTTACTGATTTGTATTTACCCATATATGCCCTGAGTACCAATGACTTGTCAGTTATGTGCATAGCACACATCTTCATTCAGTCTGTGCCTTGTCTTTTCACTTTGGTTATCATGCCTTTTATTATTTGATATGTTTTAATTTTATGTTGTCAAATATCCCTTCATGGTTCATCAGAGTTTTTTGTTTTCTTTGAGAAATTAATTCCTACTCCATAAAAATATTCTTCTGTGTTTCTTTTTAAGGTTTTATATTTTTTTCCACATTTGAGCTTTAATTCATATAGAATTTATTTTGTGTGTGGTATGAGATAGGAATTCAACTTTATTGTTCTCTATAGATAGCCATTGGTCTTAGCACATTTATTGATTAATCCATCATTCCCTATAATTTGAAGTGGCTTTACTATTAAATTCAAGTTTTCATAAACTAATAGAGACCTTAGAAATTTATCCCTCTTACAGTGAACTAACCTTTGACGAGAGTGCCAAGAACACACAATGGGGAAGGGACAGTTTGTTTAATAAATAGTGTTGGGCAAACCGGATATCCACATACAGAATAATGAAACTGGACCCCTATCTCACACCATATACAAAAATCAACACAAAATGGATTAAAAACTTAAACACAAGTCTTGAAGTTGTAAAACTACTAAAAGAAAACACAGCAAAAAAGCTTTTTGTCATAGGTCTTGGAAATGATTTTGGAGGTATGACACCAAAAGCACAGGAAAAAAAGCAAAAATAGATAACTGAGATTACATCATAATAAAAAGCTTCTGCACAGCAAAGAAAACAATCAACAGAATGAAGAGGCAGCCTACAGAATGGGGGTAAATATTTGCAAACCATATATCTGATAAGAGGTTAATATTCAAAATATATAAATAACTCATCCAACTCAATAGCCAAAAAAACCAAATAACTCATTTCTAAAATGGACAAAAGAGCTAAAGACACATTTCTCAAAAGAATACATACAAATGGCCAACAGGTATATGGAAAGATGCCCAACTTCACTAATCACCAGGAAAATGCAAATCAAAACAACACTGAGATATCACCTCACACCTCTTAAAATGGCTGTTATCAAAGAGGAAAGGTAACAAGTATCGGCAAGGATGTGGAGAAGTGGGAACCTTGTACACTCTTGAGGGGAATGTAAATTAGTACAGCTATTATGGAAAGTAGTATGCAAGTTCCTCAAAAATATAAAAATAAAAATACCTTGTGATCCAGCAATCCCACTCCGAGGTATACATCCAAAAGATATGAAATTAGTATCTCAAAGGGATGTCTGCACTCCCATGTTCATTTCAGCATCATTCACAATAGCCAAGACATGGAAACAACCTAATTGTCCACTGATGAATGACTGGATAAAGAAAATGGGGAAGGGCGGGTGCGGTGGCTCACGCCTGTAATCCTAGCT
>NW_012147986.1:2806103-2807183 GCF_000956105.1 Propithecus coquereli
AGTGAAAAACTTCAACCAGAGCACCAAAATTGTTACTGCTTTTAGTGCTGTGAATCCATTCTGGTTACTGGACAGCAAGGGACCTGCTATATTTCTGTAGCCTCCTTGTCTTTTGCTACATCAAGCATCCTTTTCTGACCTTCATCTTTGGGTAATAACATTTCCAACTCTTGCAGGATTCTAGAAAGCCCTCCTTTCATTGGAATATCCAGTAAACTACCTGCTGTAATATATGGATAATCTTGGCACATACCAAAAACAAAACAAAACAAAACATAAAAAGGCAAAAACAAAACCAGGATGCTGAAACTACTGAGAAGCTCAGAATCTTTCCCATAAGTTCAGTTAAATCTGAATCATCTTTGCTGACAATTGCAAATATCATACCGTGTAAGAATTATGGACTGTCGGGTCATCATACACTGCATAAGAATTATGGATTGTAGGGTCTGTAATTCAAATATGACACTTTAATAACATAATTCCTTTGGTCTTCTTAGAACCTCCACAAGATATTCACTCCAGACTAAAGCCATTGAGTTGTTATCCCCAGTCTTACAGGATGGTGGCCTGTTCTCCTACCACTGGATACTCCGAAGGGAGAAGTCTCAGTGTTGTTGCTATCTGGTCGTCTTCTTTCAAACTCAACCGACCAAAAGAAGCCTGATGGTCAGCTTTCCTCCAGATCCTTTGGTTAAAGGGATTCAGTCTTTAAAAGGGGCCCTTTGATAGGGACCTGTCTGCCTCTGTTCTCTTTCTACATTATTGTTTTACGATTATCTTAGAGCATATCTCTGACTTTCTTTTTATTTTCCTCAGAGAGAATTTTGCGATCTTTGGCATTGTGAGCTACAGGGTTTTCTTTCTTTCGTGGGCATCAGCCATGGTTCTCCCCACTCCGCAACGTGTGGGATTCATTTTTTTCTCTCCAGTCGTTTGTGAGTCTGCCGTGAAGTCTTTCCTCTGATTCAGGATCTGAGTTTGTTCCCAGCTGAGTGTGCACTGAATGCAATAGCATCTTTGCAACTTTATAATAAATGGTCTTTGTTGTAAAGCGTGGCATTGGTACACATCAGTTCT
>NW_012147986.1:2811623-2811872 GCF_000956105.1 Propithecus coquereli
CCTGGCCAAGATGGTAGGTTATTCTTTGCTTTAGATGTCCTAATAACATAAGGGCAAATAGCCTCATCATACTCATCTTCAAAATGGTCTTAGCTCTTCTTTATCCTTTACTCTCTAATATTAATTTTGCCAAATTCCATGAAAACCCCTACTAGGAGTTTTATTTGAATTGTATTAAATGTATAATTTGGGGGAGAATTGTTCCCATTTATGAATATAGTGTATCTCTCTGTATTAGTGTGTGTGTGT
>NW_012147986.1:2812622-2830376 GCF_000956105.1 Propithecus coquereli
GGAAAATGTCATGATAAAGGTATTGTTGAGAAAATTTTTTCAATAAATGTGTGTGTTTGCTTATGAGCATGCTGGATCAAGTAGTATTTGTTTCTGTGAGTCATGTAAAATTTCTTCAAGTTTTAAGAAGCCAGACTATTGTTGCAATTCCAGAAGCTGTTAATACAAAAACCAAACCCCATTGAGGCTGATACCATCTCAGTGAGTCAAGGAGGCTGAGAATCCTAGTACCTGGTGAGTAAGTTACAAGTGGGTCCATTTATTTAGCTTTATCATCTAAAGCAAGGGGCCAGAAATGCCTCTGCCTGTGAGAGCAAGAAGGGAGGGACTTCCTAGAAAACGGTGTTCCAGGTGGTTCTTGCATATTTTTACTATTTTAACATAATACTTGGTGCATTTGTTCTCTCAGTAAATAAGGTTTGATGTTAAGTTTCTCTATGAAATTCCTGCATCAGAATCACTTGGGGGCTTGTGAAAATGCAGATTCCTAGGTCACTTTTCAAACCTACAGTATCAGAGGCATGGGGCCCAAGATTCTGCATCCTAACCCAGCTCCCCAGTTTGAGATCTACTGAGTCACAGGGAGGACTGTTGCAGTATTTGAAAGTCTAATTCCCCTAGAAAATGAAGATTAACTCTGTCATGCAAAGGCCTTTACACTGCTCAGAATACTAAGAGGTCTCCACTGCACCATGAATATACATGGAAGTAGCCCTGATTGTCAAGAAAGCTCATCCAGGGCTCCTATAAATTAAGAATCAAGGCTGGAAATGCCTTCATTTGATAAAAAAGAGATTGTATTTCTGAGGTGTTGTGTGTGTGTGTGTGTGTGTGTGTGTGTACGAACATGCACATGTGTATGTGTGTCTGTATGTTTGTGTATGTGTATATGTCTATGTCTCTGTGTCTGAGAGTGGCTGTGTGTGTTCTTGTGTGTGTGTCTGGATGTGTGTGTGTGGCCATGGTAGGAGTCCTGGGAAGGCCCTTTAGACAAGGTATTTCCTAATAAGCTCCGGGAACAGTCCTATCTAGTCAGGTTATTTAAGCCTTGCCACACCCAGGTGTTTTTCTCACTCACCCACTGTGCACGCAGGTACACACATATACACACCCTTTACTTTGATTGGTAGATCCCTAAATTTCTACTGGATGGGGCCTCCTCTTCTTTTTTCTTCTCTATTTCCCAGAATTACATTCACATTAGTATAGATTCACCAGCCTAAAAGGAACTTTAGAGATCCTAGAATTCAGTGCTTTCTTGAGAAATCTGATACTTTTAAAAAAATCATCATGACTTGACAAAATACTGACAGGTCACTTGGATTCAACTAAACAGCCCAGATGGTCTCACAAGAGAGAGCTAAATGCTACACAAGATGATCCAAAGTTTATTCATAGGTTGTTTTATCTCACAGTGAAGTGAAATATCAGATAAATTAAATCATTTTTATTGCATTAAGAATGAAAAGCACAATCTATGACCAAAATGTGTAATAATTACAAGACAAGAAACCTAACACAGAGCAGTATCATCGACTCTGCCATCAGTTGGTAATCACTGCTTGTGTGTGCAGCGCACACTCAACCTGGTGTGCCTGGCCCTGAGTCTTACGCTTACATAATAACAACAACAATATATGTGTGTTTCTATCTTATTACATGTTCTTAAATACATTTAAGAAAAAATATTGTCTGTATTATTTTAAGAGTTTGGTTTTAGGATGTTTAGGATCACTTCACAAAAGAAAGATTCAGAAACACGAATTTAACCTCATTTTCTGTGGGGAAAACTGAGGCCAAGAAGGGGAAATAACCTGGCCAAGATGGTAGGTTATTCTTTGCTTTAGACTTTCGGGACGAAAAAGAACTTGGGGAGATTCACAGGTATGGTAACTACTTCCTGGTCTCTGATCCCCAGAGGACTTTGCTGGGATTCACAGGCAGCGTCAGAAGAACTGGAGCTATTACTGAAATTTTCAAGATGTCAAGTATCTAAAACAGAGATCTAGCCCTTGGGCCTTATTTAATTTTTTTTTTTTTTTTTTTTTTTTTTTTTTGAGACAGAGTCTCACTCTGTTGCCTGGGCTAGAGTGAGTGCCGTGGCATCAGCCTAGCTCACAGCAACCTCAAACTCCTGGGCTCAAGTGATCCTCCTGCCTCAGCCTGCCGAGTAGCTGGAACTACAGGCATGCGCCACCATGCCCGGCTAATTTTTTCTATGTATTTTTAGTTGTCCAGCTAATTTATGCCTATTTTTAGTAGAGACGGGGTCTCGCTCTTGCTCAGGTTGGTCTCGAACTCCTGAGCTCAAACGATCCGCCCGCCTCGGCCTCCCAGAGTGCTAGGATTACTGGCGTGAGCCACCGCACCAGCCTAAATATTTTATTTTCTTAATATGCATAACCATCTAGAGCATTTACAAATAACTTTTAGTCTAATTGGGCGGGTCTAATTTGTCTGAGCGCGTCCTTAGTCCCAGCAATGGCCTTGGGGAGTCGGCACACTCCCGTTCACTGTGACGGTGCTGGCAAAAGTCCCACAAAGTCAGATCCATTCGGCTGCACTGTGCACTTGACAGGATTAGACAGAGCCGATGGGATAAACAGCCGGCGCCAAGCTGCCCTGGTTCCCCTTCAGCTAACACCAGGAAGCTGGTGAAAAGCTGGCACCTGGTTATAACCTTACATGCAGTGACCCCTACAGCCAGGACCTGGAAACACATGCGAAAACCACGGTGCCAGCCTCGGGAGGGGCTCTGGCTCCCTCCTGGTCCGCATTGGGTGTTTGTGCAGATTACAGTTGTGGACTAGGAGGTGACACTGCAGAGAAGCTTAGGAAATGAGGGATGGCTGGATCGTCATTGCGGTGGGCACAGACACTCAAATGGAGCCCCCCAAGCACAGGCAGTGGCTTCAGACAGAGCAATCTAGAGCAGTTATGCTCAAACTTGAGGGATGTATAGATTTCTTTTGAGGAAAGGAAAAGTCCAGGCCTGAGACTTTTCCACTGGCCTAAGGCCACAGTTGAAGAAAGCACTTCAACTTTTAAGTGAAAAACATCAGTTTTGGGCATGACTTAGCACCAATGTGAGGGTAAACTCAGATGCAAACGTGAACCCTGAAATCACATGGGAAAATCTATTCACAGTTGGGTCATCTGGATAATCCAAGACATGTTTGTATTAATTTTTTTTAGATTATCAGTAAAATAAAGATACAATATTAAAAATTTATAGAGAATACACAAACTCTAAAAATACAGCCAAGTCCCAGTTGGAGAAACATTAGGTGGACAAAGTGTGGACTTGTACGGGTAGATGGCTGCCATCTGAAGAACCAGGTGGGCATGCCAGGCTCAGAGGGCAGTTTGACTTGGGCGAAAAAAAATATTGTCAAACTCCCACCCTGAGGAACAGCAGATTTGGATTGATAAATAATGTAGGGGTTGCTGGGCCTCACCTCTGGACACGGAGCCTTGAGACTTTAACCATACTGCCCAGCCCGCTCCATCAGCCATGAGGGACGGGCAGCACTAAGGGTGCACAAAGGCCTCTCATATGTATTAGAGAAAGAGGGGGCACCAGGGACAGAAGAGCAGCTGCCCATCCTTTAATGGACTCAGAAGGACTATGATCAAGGCTGGACCGGCCCTGAATAAGGGAGGAATGGGATGGGGTCACTGAGGTCAGGGACACGAATTCAAGCTGGACTTTCCAAAGTCACCTTTCAAGTCACAACAGGGAGGCAAAAGAAGGTTAGGACCCCAGTGATAACCAGACTGGCCAGCCCACTAACACAACTGCTGATGCGGAAAGGTCAGTCACTGCAGTATAATCAGAGACTCCCAACTCAAAACTCTCCCCATAAAATCTGACTGTAGAAAAGGGAAAGATTCCACAGTCTCACCTAATGTGGAATCCAAAATCAGTCAAGAAAAGTGCAAGGAAAAAAATTATATAGGCCATTCTTGCATATGAATAGTTTTTTTCATCCTAAATATTATAAAACATCAGAAAATTGAACCTAGCAGTATTTAAAACAATTATATATAATGACCAAATATGATTTAACTGAACAATGTAAAGACAATTCTACATTACAAATACTGTTACTGTAATTTGTTACATTAATGGATTAAGGGAGAAAATCTCTATGAGCTCCTTAATAGATGTAAAAGGAGAATTTGACAAAATTCAATGCCCACTCTTGGGAAGGAGAGGGGGAACTTTCAGCAAACTACAAAAAAAGAAAAAGAAAACTTCCTGAACTGGATCGTTTACTGTTAACCAAAGAAAACATTGTACTTGAGGTAAGCACTAGAAGCGTTTACTAAAGCCAGAGAAAAGAC
This sequence comes from Propithecus coquereli, assembly GCF_000956105.1. Classification (NCBI taxonomy): domain Eukaryota; kingdom Metazoa; phylum Chordata; class Mammalia; order Primates; family Indriidae; genus Propithecus; species Propithecus coquereli. The sequence goes on from NW_012147986.1 coordinate 2,816,970, forward strand.
AAGGATGTCCTCTGTTATTAATAACATTGTGTGAGTGTACTGACCAGCACATTAAGACCAAAAAGAATGCACATGAAAAGAGACTGTCATTATTTTCATTATTTGCAGACAATTGTCTATCAAGATATCCAAGGAAAACAATTGGCAAATAAAAGTAAAAAGGGAGTTCACCAAAGCAACCTACACAAAATCACTAAAAGCAAATCTGTAGATTACCTATACTCCAATAACAGATTCTCTCCTAGAGCTTCCAAAAAATATCATAGCCCTGCTAATACCTTGATTTTATCCCAGTGAGACCCATGTCAGACTCTGACCTCCAGAACTGTAAGATAATAGATTTGTGTTGTTTTAAGTCATTAAGTTTGTTGTAATTTGTTGCAGCAGCAATAGAAAATTAATATAGGAATGATATCATAAAAATATTGATTATTCTTAAATTATTATCCATACGTTCAATGCAATTCAAATCAAAATCACAATTTTTTACCAAACTCATAGACTGACCTTAAAACTCTGTCTAGAAGAGAAAATGTATAATACAAACAGCCATGACATTTCTTAAAGAGAGACAAAAGAGGGCTGTCCTCGTTAGTGATCTCCTGTTGAACGTCTCCCTCTTTCATCTGCTCTATCCCAACTTGCTCCCAGGCCCATCAGCTTCCAACATCATGGTTCAAATCCAATTTACAGCCTCTCTTTGAACCCCGCATATAGTGTCTCCAGCTGTGACCTCCATTTTCTTGTCTAGTAGGAGGCAGTCTCCTTCCTGCTTCTCTGTGGGTGAACAGTCCCCTCTGCCCTCACCCAGGCTGACCCAAGCAGTGACTTCTACCTGGCACCAGAGCTCCTGCAGAGGTCTCCCTGCCCCTAAAATCTGACATGTCGTGACTTCTAGTTTGAGCCACAGACTTCCAAAGGCATCTCTGGGTTGCTGGGAGCCTGGACATCAGGGTGCAGAGGAGAGAGGGCCCCACTCTGAGCTCACAGACTGAATGCTGGAGGCCCGGGCTGCAGGACATGCAACACTGATACCTTCACCTGGGATGTTCCTTAGGAGCCTCCATGGCCACTCAAATCTTCGTCACTTATGAATCTTCATACGCAAAATGTCCCATCTTGAGTGAGGCAAAATACAAGAAGTCTTCATTATTCACAATAGCCACGTTCTATAAAGTTGGTGGGAACACGGAATTATCTGAACTGCAGCTCCTAAGGGAAATACAGAGTTGGTTCCTATGAGCCTGTGGTCACAACATTTTTGTCAACCATGTAATACATAACCTGGTTTTATGTGTGTTTCTGTTTAAGGACACCTTGTTTAATATATATTGTTGATTCATTAACATTGAACTCATAGCCAAAAACACTATAACTCATACCTGAACAAAGCATATCAGATGCAGCTATATTCTCCTAAGGCCCATCACAACCTTCTTGTGCTTAGAGAAGCATAAAAATGCAAAAAAGTGGCATTAAATAGACTGCAGAAAGGATACTTGTTCACAGTACGAGAGCTAAGACAGGAAGAAAAAGTTTGACCTTCTTTCACCTGGGAATGTGTGCAGTGGGCAACTCAAATTTTTTGCTGCTCTGTGTGTCCATAAATGACTGTGAAAGTGCCACAAGTATTGATTTTAGAGTGACAAATTTTAGCAAGTAGTCAAACTCAAAAATATGCAATCAACTGTAACATTTTTATCTCAGCTCATGGGAGGAGGCAGAGATGGGCCAGCCCACCTCTTCAGGCAGGCAGCCCTCTCTAGAACCACTCGGTGATACACCTCTCCCTGGGCAGGGAGTACCAACTGGCTACTCACATCCTTGAGCAGAGCACCAGGGCCAGCCAACCAGAAAGCAACCAATTTATTCCACTGGCCCAGAGCTTCCCTGGTACCATGTGGTCCTGGAATGACAATTCCAGGAATAGATCATATGACCTTTTGCCACTAACTGCCTCAGCAAAGTAGGGCAAACTGGCCAAGTGGGAGGACCTGTGCTGCAGGTGCTATACCTGCTCCAATGGGAAGGCTAGAGACCAGGATAATGATCGTGGGAAACTTCATTCCACCTCCTAAACGCTCCAGACCATGGGGGTTAGCCATGGCTCTCCAGGGAAAGAGCACCAACAGGATGGAGAGAGAGAAATAGAAAGAGGTGAACTGGCTCACATGATTGTGGGGCTGGCAACTCTAAACTCTGTAGGACAGTCCAGCAGGCTGGAAAGTCCAGCAGCAGTTAATGTTTGCAGTCTAGAGTCTGAAAGCAGTCTGGAGACAGAATTCCTTCCTCCTCGGGAAATCTCAGTCTTTGCTCCTAAGGCCTTCAACTGATTGGACAAGACCCACCCACCTTACAGAGGGTAATCTGCTTTACTACATCTACTGACTTCATGTTAATTACATGTAAAATGTACCTCATCACAACCTCTAGACTAATGTTTGACCAAACAGCTAGGCACCACAGCCTTGCCAAGTTGACACATAAAATTACCCATCACAGCATGTTTCAGCCCTTCATTGAAAAGCTTAGGGAGTACCAGCTCAGCCACTCTCACTCAGCAGGACCCTCAAGTGGGGAATGCGTGAGCACTGATGCTGCCTGGCCCTCGGAAGTCCCTGTACACCGTGTCTCTCTATACACTCTGCCTCCCAACACCCTTCCCATTGTTGACGGCCTTGGTCGTGGCCTCTGGCCCTGACCCTGTAGTGTTTTCAGGCACTACTCACTCCAGATCCTCCTGGCATCTAACCTACTGAATTCATCTATTTATGGCCTCACCTCCCCTTCAGACCCATCCTCAACATCACTTTTTTTTCTTCTTTTTCTTTTTTTCACTTATAACCTTAATTTCGACCGCTCAGACTCTGCCTCTGGACACACTGTGTTCAGGAAGCCTGTGTTCCTGTGAGGACAGACTCCAAGCACACTGGGCTTAGTAGAGTTGCAATAAGAGAGGGCAGGTGTTCCAGAACAGGAGCTCTGGAGGTGGGAATGAGTGTGGCATGGAGGACAACCAAGAACCACCCCAAGTTCATGGTAGAATTGTCTAGTCCGGATGCTCTGGGAGGAGATTCAAATCCAATCCCCAATAATGCTTGGTGGCAAAGGTTTTGTGACATTCCTTCACCTACCAAAGTGTGTTCCCCAGGTAAGTCTGGATGGCCAGGAGCTCTTCTACAGACTGACCAGCAGCTTAAGTCCTGGGTGTGCTAATGGAAAAACATAATTATTAAGGAAGAAGGAGGTCTCTGTATATATAGAGAGCTGTTAATAAATACTTGTAGGACGGCCAGAAAAAGTCAAGAAATGCCCAATAGGGCCGGGCGCTTTGGCTCACACCTGTAATCCTAGCACTCTGGGAGGCCAAGGCGGGCAGATTTTTTGAGCTCAGGAATTCGAGACCAGCCTGAGCAAGAGCGAGACCCCGTCTCTACTAAAAAAATACAAAGAAATTAATTGGACAACTAAAAAATATATAGAAAAAATTTAGCCGGGCATGGTGGTGCATGCCTGTAGTCCCAGCTACTCGGGAGGCTGAGGCAGAAGGATTGCTTGAGCCCAGGAATTTGAGGTTGCTGTGAGCTAGGCTGACGCCATGGCACTCTAGCCCAGGCAAAAGAGTGAGACTCTGTCTCAAAAAAAAAAAGAAATGCCCAATAAAATTTGAATTCCAGATAAGCAACAAATATTTTTATTTACATGGCGCATACTTATACCAAAAACAATTATTTATTATGGTTCACCATCAGTAGTGTAGGAGTCCATTCTCATGTTCTTTTCACCTCTCAGTCTGTGGATGTTGAAACTGACATTCGACAGGTACTATATATGTAAATTTGGAGTTAAAAAATATTCTTTCAATCCAGAGAATCAACTGTGGCCTAATCCATAGTGAGGAAAGAACGGCTTCTTTTGAGTAAGGGTCGGGCTGGAGGATAGGCTGGCCAGGTACAAAATAGTCCTTCCTGCTCAAGGACCCCCTGAAGAGTGTGCATTAAATGGCCTGGGTGGAGGAGAAGCCAAAAGAAAACCTAAAGTTATAGCTACCCTGAGCCTGGGCCCAGTGTCTGGGGCCCTCTGTCAGGACAATGTCTACTGTGGGTTCCTTGGGCCCTACATGGGACCTGTTTATCTGAGATCAATAAGATAAGTACTAATATTTATAAATGGATTAATTCATTATAAAACAAATGTGCATGGAGCAGAGCACCTAACAGGAGCAAGACACAGACCAGGGAGTCAGACTTTCTTCCTAGCTGTAGGATACTGGGCAAGTTACTTAACTTCTCTGAACCCCCCTTTCCTCATCTGTAAAATGGAAATGATAACAATAGCTGAGAGGGAATATAGTTTAGTGGTTGGAAACAGAGACTCCGTCTAGAGCCCTGACTGCCCTGGCTTCCAACCCCAGCTCTGCCACTTGCCAGCTGTGTGGCCTCAGGCAAGTCACATCAACGCTCTGTGCTTCAGATCCCTCCTTTGAAAATGAGGACGGTGATAACAGTACGACCTCCAAGGGTGGCCGTGAGGATTAAGTGAATTAACACACATGGAAATGTTTTTAACCACAGTGTACCTGATACATAATGAGCACTTCATGGGTAGCCTTGTCATTGACAAGTATCACAGCACAGCGCCTGGCAAAGGGAAGCTGTCAATAAGTAATAGCTGGTGAATGAACTAGCATTTATTGATTGACTACCACAGATGTGCCAGTTCCAATCGCACGGTTATTTCATTTACTCCTCAGAACAACCCAGCAATGCAACATTTTGGAGAAATAAAACCAGTAATCCAAGGACTCTAAATATGCTCTTAGGGAACCAGAGTGGTTATTAGAGTGCCTGGCACAGGCCAGATGCTCAGTAAATGTCACTTTCCTCCGCAGCATGGTGATGGTCTCTAAGGAACAAAGAATACAATGCAGGCTCTGCCCCCATTAAGAGGCTTAAGCTCTGGTCACAAATCTCTCCTTAAGAGGATAAGCCACTCCAATGTCTGTCTTTGATTTCTTCCCATCCGACCTTCACTGATGAGCTCCGAAGAATCAAAGCAAAAGGTCAGCCAGGAGTATGTCTGATAAGAAAATAATTAACAGTTGTAGAGCACTATAGTTCTTAACTTATTCGTGTGTGTGCACATGCAAATATATGGGGAGGTTGACAGCAGACCCTCAAGACTAACGACCTTCCACAAGTCGCCAGGATGCCTTTTCTATGCAAACTGTTCTGTGCACCCTGGTGATCCATCAGAGCAGAAATCAAAGCCCCACTGTGCCCCATCGAGCTCTGTACTCTAGCTCACTTGCTTTCCCAAAGTGATAGACCGAGAATGGACAACCTGTTCAACTTTATAGTGACTTTCCTAAGCCGGGCAGCAGAAGAAGTGAGTAGGAGGGTGTTTTCTTCAAGTTGAAGGAGATGAGAAGAAAAAATTCCAGTTGTAGCAATCACATTGTTAGTATCAAAGACAGAGTGACTCAGGGCAGGTCCTTGGCAAGTAGGCACTGAGCTAGGATGGGCCCACACCCTGGAGAATCAGAATAGCATTCTGTGACCCCAGTGGGAAGGAATGCATCCTCTCAGGACACCAGGTGATGCAGGGCTGTCATTAAGGCAATCTGGCAGAGCTATGAGTACAGGTGAGCCTCTCTGTGAAGATGAAAACCGAAACCCATGGTGCTTGCCCCCTGCTGAGCTGCCCAGCTTGCCCATGCTGCCCGTTTGCCCAGCTAATTATCCAAGCAGTAACATGGCCTTAAGTGTTTGTGGATAAAGCACCTGATAGTTAGTAAAAACAATAATTTAAAAGTGTTGTTGAGTGAGCTGTAGTTTTACATAAAGCGATCAATCCTTGCTCTCTTCCTCATTAATTAGGATGGAATGTTCTAACTTGAGAGAATTTTCATATAACTAAGGGAGACACATTTCTTGGAGAAAACCTAGAAACCCCATATAAACATTCAGAGGAAAGTCATAATCATTTCTAATCCCATCACTCATATATCACCCTTAACATTTTGTGGTGAAACTTAAGACTTTCTTCTATGCACATGCGTATGCACATGTTTGTTTCTTACAAAAAATAGAATCACGATGCACAGACTCTCTTGATACTTGACTTTTTTTACGCAATCAAAATATAACATACATCTTTCCATGTCAAAAAAAAAAAAAAAACCACTCAGGGTTTCCATGCCCTGACTCGACTTCTTTCTTTTTCTTTCCCAGATTCTTCTATTATGCCCAGCAGATTCAGTTTTTTGTATAATAAATCCCCGCCATACTGTCCATCTTTCTACTATTTCCTTCAATTCCTTGCATTAACTGAAAGCTGGATTTTCCCATGGGATCCCCACTTGTGAAACATGTTTAAGTTCTGTGGAAATATCATCACCAGCATTTCATTTCAAAGCATTCTTTCCTTTTTATTTCATATTCCTTCCTTTTCATGTATGTACTCTGTTAGCAGCTCCATTTTTATTTCTGTCTGTTATCTCATCTTTCTTTCCATTTCCTAAAACCACATTTTCTTGACTTTTATCTAAAGAACAATGGAGACATTACCTGAATCTTTTGTTTCCTGCAATAAATCTTTTTCAAAGACATTCTTCCTCCACCTATTCTATGTTGAAATATTCTTCTTGCAGGTCACAAAAACTTTTCACAGGATTCTTTTTCCTTCCTCAATTTACTCATTCCTAAAATGTAAGGATTCTTTCTGACTCTGGTGCTTCTCCTAGAAAATGGGTGGGTAGGTTCTTATTGGCTTCCCACACTCTCCATTTGTGGGCCAGATGTCTTGTACTCCGACTGAAGGATGTGGTGGCTGTTCATTGATCCAGGTGTCCAAGAGGAACAAGGGCCAAGGGCAATCATGGGAGGGGAATTTTCTTTGCAAGTGTCTTCTACATTTTTAGCATGAAGTTGCTGTGCTATGTGGCACATGGTAGCTCTTCAGCCCTACTTAACATCCATAACAAATCTTGCAACCTCCATTATGGCAACCTGCCCAGGAAGCCAAGGTTTTTATCTACAATAACCAACCCAGGAAACGAGCCTGCTATAAGTCACACTTGCAGGGAACCAGATTGCTATCTCTAGCGACAATTCAGGAAGCCAAACAATATCTTCTATAACAATCAGCCAAAATGGCCAGGACTTGATTAATAACTGACAGTTCCCTAATTTTTGTCCCCACATCCGACTTAGGACCAACCAGAGAAAGCCAAACATGCCCCACTTCTCATCAGTTCCCCGCGGCTTCACCATGCCAGCTGCCTCCAATCAGGGCACACCTGACGCCTTCCCTTTCGGCCACTATACAGCTTTCCCACTCGTCCACTTGCCTTCCAGTCTCTGCCAAACACGAGTGAGGGTGGCTGACTCCCTTGCTATGGCAAGTTCAGAATAAACAACCTTTGCTTTTCTCATTCAGTTGGGCTATGTTTATTTCCACAGTCCCAAGGGATGACCACTCCACATGATGTCCACCTCTCTGGGTTACAGGGGCCCAGGTGCCATGAGGATATGGCAGCTCCTGAGGAGTAGTGATGGGGGACAAAAAGGTATGAGGAATCTGGAGCTAAAATACCCACGAGGCTCATGTACATACAACCTGCCTGTACTCCAGGCAGTTCTTTGGATACCTACAAGCTGGTTCCTTCCTTTTCCCTTACCTATCACATACCTCCCACACACAGCCCACCCTTTTGTGGCTGTCCAGATATAATATCTTGTCTCCTTCCTGTCTGCCTGTCAAACACATTTTAGCATGATTATTCCTGTGTACAAACGATGGGGAAACCCGGCCTTGGCCATGCTCGGCGCCTCACTCCTATAAAGAACACACAGTTCCGCCCTGGGTAGCTTGAGATCCTCCCATGTAGGTGTTCCACTGGCAGAGGTAGACCAAAGGTATTTGCTTATCCTCTTCTGCCCCTCTATTAAGAATGTGCTTACCTGGCCCTTTACTAAGCCACTCTCCATACTCCTAACAAAGAAGAGAGAAAAATCACCCTGGTCTTCTTTCTGGTCATTGCCAACATTATCTCAAGTCAGGAGAAGAAACGCATCCCACTTCCTTGGCTATTTAACAGAGCCACCCTGCAAGTCTGCTAAAAGTTCAGCTGCCACCTGATGGTCCTGCCTCTCAAGTTCCTGACCAGGAGCCACACGCTGTGGCCAGAGGTCCCAAAGCCCAGCAGTGCTGCTGGTAGGATGACAGCCCCTCACTCCCTTCAGTATCTCTCACCACCCTCACACAGACCGCCTGAATGGCAGCCCTCCCTTCCCAGCCCACATCACCCCCACCATGCCCCACCAAGTTATGTGGACTTCATGACACAGGTAGATGTGCAGACCTTGTCTTGAAAAGTTGAAGGCATCCTTTTCATTTCATTTCCAGCATTAAATGCCTACAGCAGTCCTGGGCCAGATAAGGAAAGAGCTGCTTGTGCTTGTCCTGTCAGATGTGAGATGTGATCAGTGACTTTATTTCAAGTGCCACTGACATCTTAATGTCACCAGGAGAAACTACAACCAGCCCACTTGCGTCACTCTTCTTGTCGAGCTTGGGTATATTTTTAGCATCTGCACTGTCTCTAGCTACATAAAGTATTCAGTATTCACAGCAGATAAGATGTCTTTGGCAACTCTGGGTTCCCTCTTAAAACTCCTCACCTAATCCCTGGTCCTCTCAGGAGGCTGATGTCCTCATTCAGTCCTCTGACTGTCCATAATTTTGGCAATATCCCCTCAACCCCCACCACCTTCACCCAGTCTTTTTTTGTTATTGTTATTTCTAGGGACAGGGTCTCACTCTGTTGCCCAGGGTGGTCTCAAACCCCTGGGCTCAAGCCTCCCACCTCAGTCTTCCGAGTATTTGGGCCAATAGGAACCACTCAGTCTTGACAAGGCCTCAGAATGGATCTCTCTTCTGCCTTTACTCTTCAAAATTTGGCTGCTGGGTCTGTTCCTGGATTAGGGAGGGGCTCTCAGCCTCTTTAGTAAAGTGTGTTGTAGGGAATAAAGTTGATGAGAACTACAGAGATGTTTTAATCCAGTCATGCTCATTTTACAGATAAAGAAACTGAGTACCAGAAAAAGGAAGGCCTAAGACCAGCGCAGAGCCAAAGATTTCACAAAGAGTTCCAGAATGGACCTTCACTGTCATGAGAAGCAGAGCCCTTTGGGTCAAGAGTGTGTGTGACAGGCCTCAGGTCTCCTCCTCCTGGGTGAACTGAGCACAACCACTCCAGAGCCCTTCCTTAGTGGCTCCTCGGCACTTGTGCTCCCAAAGCCTGACCCACAGCAGGTTCCACAAATTATTATCACTACCATCATTGTTTTTTCGCTATGACAACCACAGTAATAAGAGGGGAAGAGAGAGAAATACAGGATTCCCAACAACAATAATAATTATTTACCTCATACCTCAGAGATACTAACTCATGGCCTGCTACCACAGCCCTGAGAGTTAATAGTATTGTCCACAATTTGTAAAAGGGAGAAGGAAGGAAGAGAAAAGGAAGTGGCTCTGTTACGGAGTTAGCTGAAGGACAGATTGTCAGAGGTAGGCAGAGAACACAGAAGAATTTGATGCTCAGCCCAAGACTGAATCTGTAGACCAGCGTTTTCAACAAAACCTAGATCTGTGACCTACAAAATATTTCAGCTCAGGACTTTCCAAATTCTTTTGATCATTTACCTACAGTAGGAAATATAATATTACATTTATACCTATGCATATATAAACCAAAATGAAGGCTTTCACAAAGCAGTCCTTTAACCCTTGTATTCTGATATTTTCTCTTTCATTCTAGTCTACCTTGTTTTTTAAATTATTAGTTGCAATCCCCTAAATGTATTTCACTACAAACTAATGACTCGTGTCCCACAGTTGAAAGTATATCTTCAGAGGGAAGATGAAAGAGCAGTTCTAACGGGGAAGGGTTGGATGAGATTCCTCCAGAAGAAAGTAGGAGAAATGTAGTTATGTATGAAAGTAGAAGAAAATGAGAATAGAGTCAAATTGGTGAGACAGCATCATCTTTGTAGAATTTTTACCCAAAATGTTGAACTTGAATCCAATTGTGCAGGCATAATCAGGCAAACCCTGAATGTGGAACATTATAAGGCAACAAATCTGGAAGTCTTCAAAAATCTCCTTGTCATAAAAGACAAGAAAAGGTGAAGACAGTTGTAATTGGCTCCGTGAACAAATACACCTCCCCCCAATATTTGTTCCCTGGAACTTTCTCCTACTTTGAATTCCCAGGCCAGTAGGGCTCAATGACCAGGACATTATAATCTTTCTGTTTAACTAACCCTATTACCTTTTGAGTTGTCTCTTGGAAACAGCAGACTCTTCGCAGGGTAAAAATGCCATGACTCACCATCCATCACCAACCTGTGGTTTCTGAGTTAGACCTCCTGCACACGTTGCTTTCAACACAACCTGTCCCAACACACGTAGCCACCTTCCTGAACCCCATACAGAAACCCCTACCCTCAGTTGGTCAAGGAGACGGATTTGAGACATTTCTCCCATCTCCCAGATGACATCATTTGTAATACATTCCCCTTCTTTTTGGGCAATCCCCACTGTCTCAGTAATTGGCTTTCTGTGCAGTGAGCAATCAGTCCTAGGCCACTATGCCCTTTTGGGTTCAGTGACAAATTTTGATGCCCATACAGGGACTTGCTGCTCATGGTTTGGTGGCCGTGGAGTGGGGAGAGTCTTGAAACCTCCCCAGCAGCTGCCCAGAGGTTGGTTTTGGTTTCTCCCATTGTCTCAGCTGTCACAGCTTCAAGCACATCCCTGAATGCCCCCAAAGAATAGATTCCTGGATCTTGGCACCTGCATCTGGACCGGTGAGTGCTGTTTAAGGGTACTGTGCAGTAAAAAGCACCCCTTTCGATTTGGGGAATTCTGAGGAGATTCCCATTTGATTTGGGGTTGGAAAAGCCCCAACCATTTAAGAGAGTGGAAACTGCTCAGTTTCTATTTGGCACTCTCCGGGCTTATTTGTTAGAAAGGCAGTCCGTTTGTTTGTCTTTGGGTGGATGTTGAATGGTTGTGTGAGTTGATGTGTGTGGCCATGTGAAATCAGAATTCAATCCCTGAATACAGCCCTTTAGGTTGCATTCTTCAAAACTGGTCTGAATGTAGTTATGAGCCTATGAAAAAGAAGAAAACAGTATTTTTCTGTAATATTGTTTGGCCCCAGTACTCTCTCAGGTCTGGGGAAATACTGCCCCTTAATGGATCATTAAACTATAATACTATTCTCCAATTAGATTTATTCTCTCATCATGTTAGCAATGGGACGAAATTCCTTGTGTACAGTCTTTATGCTTCTTTATCAAAATAAGCCAGACCAGATTCAGTGTAAGATTCTGAACAGAGGGCAGAAGCACTTAAAAAGATCAGGGAGTGAGAATTCAAACCCAAGAACCCCATTCTGCCATCAGAGGGGATTGTTATTCTGAAGAGCACCTTTGGGCAACTCCCAGGCCACAGCTCTGGCTACCGCCCCAGCTGTGATCCCGAGCACTTTAACTCCTTCTGGAAATCCCTTTCTTAGCCCTCCTGCCCCTCCTTATAAGCCTGGGACCCTTATTTCTCCCCCATTGGCTCCTCCAGCCATCTATCCTTCACTTTCTTCCTTTTCTGAGGACAGTCCTGGGAAGCGTCATGATATGATCTCTCCCTCACACACCCATCAGGGTACAGGATTTGGTCAGAGTCCTCCTTCCTTCCCAGCCTGGCAATTTCCTTTGAGGGCTGGATGAAAATGGACAACTGGAAGGATTAATGTAAGTGTATAGCCCATTTGCCACTTCTGATTTATATAATTGGAAACACAGTATTCCTGCCTCTAGGGACAACCCAAAGTGTATAAGTAATCTGTTTGAATCTATTTTCATTATACATCATCCCACCTGGGTGTTAACCACATTCTCTTAACCTCTGAAGAACATCACATTGTCTTGGAAAAGGCACAAGAGGAGGTTGACCATTGCATGCAGAAGACCAAAATTACCAGGTGAGGACTGGAGCTAATTTAGCTGTCCCAGTTCATGATTTCAACCAGAATCCAAACGACGGAGATGAAGATAAGATTCAACACTTCCAAGATTGTGTCCTGGTTGGGCTTAGAAAAGGGTTCCCAAAACTAAAAGCCTGAACAAGTTTCAGGAAACAAAACAGGAGACAGAGGAAAATCTGTGAGTCTTCTTAGAACGAATTCTGGAAGCATATCAGAAGTATACCAATATAGATCCAGAGAACCCTGAAAATTCAAAGTTAATCAGTATGATCTTCATTGGTCAGAGCATGCAGGATATCCAACAAAAGTTACGGAAGCTAAAGGGTAATCTATCCCTTCCCATATCCCATGTGGTTGAAGTGGCTTACAAGGTCTTTATAAACTGAGAACAAACTAAAGAACAGCAGAAGGAAAAGATAAAATTATACGAAATGAAGCAACAGGCAAAATTTTTGGCAGCAGCTTTGATGAAAAACTCTAAGGGGTCCACTGAAGGGGACTGTAGCCCCAGGGAGGAAGGAAAAATAATGAAAGGATTCCCTTAGGGAAAAATCAATGTGCCTATTGCAAGGAGGGTCATTGGAAGGATTGCCCTAAATTAAAGCAGAAGAACCATAAGGAACCCACTCTGCAATTGATAGGACTAGATGAAAAGGGTATGGAATGATAGGACCCTAGGGCTCCCCAAGATCTGCAGGAACTACAGCCTGTGATTAACATCTCCCGCCAGGAGCCCAGGATAACAATGAAGGTGGGAGAAAAATTAATTGATTTCCCAATTGATACTGGTGTGACTTACTCAGTATTAAATCTTAAATTGGCCAAGCTTACTAAAGACTCAATATTGGTGACTGGAATGTCCAGAGAACTGTCCCAAAAATATTTTCTCCAGCCATTGCATTGTGCCATCAGAAATTCTTTCCTCACACACAGTTTTCTTTACATGCTGAGTGCTTTCTCCCATTGTTAGGTCAAGATCTTCTCTCCAAAATGCAGGCTCAAGTGACCTTTCGGAACAAGCAAGTGCATATCACAGTTCCCCCAGGACATGCCCGTGCCTCACAAGTGGCTCTGCTTGCTCGGTTGGCTGTCTCTCAAGAGCTGCCCAACAAAGTTCTCCATGAAGTCAACCCTGAGGTATGGGCTACCAGATGACCTGGAAGGGTACACACGGATCCCATTCATATCAAGATAAAACTGGGAATTCATCTTCTTCCTCCCAACTCAAGCAGTACTCATTAAATCTTCAAGTTAAGGAGGGCCTTCAACCCCTAGTTTTAGCCTTTTTGAAATATGGACTTCGACCTTGTCGCTTTCCTGACAATACTGCCATTCTGCCAATTCAAAAACCC
>NW_012147986.1:2832929-2863329 GCF_000956105.1 Propithecus coquereli
AACTATATAAAATAATCATTCAACCAAAGTTTCAAATATATTTTAATAAAGTATTTGAGTCCAAAAAGTTGAATTCTTCATTCTGCAAAAAATAATGTTCTTTGTGAGTTTTCTTTTCCCCAGCAAGGCATCCTAATCTACCAAAGAGTGTCTTGGCTAGAGAGTGATAAAAAGAAATGCTTTCTAAATTATCACTTTGATTCACAAAGGTTCATCTGGAACTCTTAACCCAAGGTTGGCTGTAGTTGGGTTTCTGTCTGTCACCTATTGCTAACCTGAGGGTTGGAAAAGGTGGAAGCAATGAGCAAAATTTACTTTCTCCCCTCAACCCAGGCCTCCTGACCCCCATTTATCTCATGTCCTGAATACAAGTAACTAGGAAAGAGCCTCAGTCTATGTAGCGCTGTTGTTTGCCTCTGGAAGAGAGACTGGGAGTACTTTTGCCACTGTTGGGCCTGAGTTCACCAGATGGCATGCAGGAGAGGTGGGAAAAGAATTGAGACTATATAACTGACTACCCAAGACCCTGAAAGGCCTCAGATTTCAGTGGATCAGCCAAGGTTTGGGCCAGATACTCCTGAAACCTAATTTCCTACCCCTAAAAGCACCAGGATGATAACACAGATATCTGAGCTTCCTAACATGAGTTTAAATTGCAATTCTACCATGACTCCCATTTGGTTTCCAAAGCCAGCTAATCAGAAGTCAAGAATCATTTTTCATAAACACTAAAGAACCATACATTCTGTACATACAAACTAACAAGGCTGCATTACTCAAGGACCTTAATCATTTTAGCATGATTAACTTGGCTCCTGAAAGTAGGAGTTGTTGGAGAGATTCAGTCTGGCAGTTTAAGAATAAGGAAGAAAAGTAAAGAGTTAAAGATTTTGCTATATAGAAGAAAGAACTTTCTGTGGAATATGAGACATAAGTATAAACATAAAGTCAGTCACAACAGAAATTTCCTACTTTCTACAGTCTGGAGCCAACCTATCAGGGTTGGAATTCTAGCTCCAACAGTTTATAAATGTGCAACATCTGGCAAATGGTTTCATCTCCCTAGGCCTCAGTTTTCTGCCCTGAGTGGGAGAAAAGTGGATGGCAAAGTACCCACTTCATGTGGGAATTAAATGAGATAATCCCAGCTAAAGCACTTGAAACAGTGCTTGGCACATTGTATAACAGCTGGCGTCACCCTGATTCCAGCTGCGACTGGAGCCACCTGTAGTTGGGATTGAAGTGGAAAGGGTATCTCGGACCCTGAACACTGGTTTCTGGGGAGTTACCAGCACTTGAGCTAGAGAGGACCTTGGGTTGAGTCAAGCTCCCCACTGCCCTCAAACCAGAGTTCTCCTGCCATCTAGTGCCCAGTGGCAGCAAATGCCTAAATTCCAATGACGGGGCCCCATTCCTTCTTCCATGTCCCCCAACCCCCTACCACCAGTCTTCTTTTCTACTCCAGGCTCCAGAGTCAGCATAACCACTTGGCTTCCCCAAAGCTTCAAGCTCTTTCACACTCTGTTTTGTTCATGGCAGCCCCCCATGCCTGGCACGGCATTCTCTTCATCCCATGTGCCAAGCAAACACCTGCTTATCTCAATTCAATCCAAAGACTCAATTCAAGACTTCCCTCCTCTAAGAAAGCATTCCTGAGGCGCCTGGATGGCTCATTTCCTTCTTGCCAGCCTGGGCCACCTCCCTTCCTGGGCCACATTTCTTCCAGCTTTGCCTGTATCTGCCCCCTTCCCCTCTCACTGATGCTCCCCTCTGTACCCCAGCCCCTAGACAGTACCCCATGTCCAGAAGGTGTCCAATATCTGTCTGACAAATGAATGCATAGGACAGTCAAGTTGGGGGTGGCAGGATGGGGCATTCAGTATAGAACTGCCCCAGAAGTTCGGAGACAGCTGGCATGTTGCTGGCATATAAAAGCTTCATTGTGGATTGCATATCTGTAGCCCCTGCTTTGACTTAGAGGCTTATTTTTTATTAAAAATTAACACATAAACATACAGCTACCCTGTCATTCAACAATCCCACTTCAACATATTTACCCAAAAGAAAAGAAAATCTGTGTCTACAAAAGGCTTGCTCAAGGATGTCCAGAATCACTGCTTTATTCATAATAGCTACTAACCGGAAAAGGCCCAAATGCCCATCAGCAGGGGAAGGGGTAAACAAACTGTGGTGTCATTCCATGGAATTCCACTCAGCAACAAAAAGGAACAGCATGGCTCACTCTCACAAGCATCATGCTAAGTGAAAGAAGCCAGACACAAGAGTACATACTGAATGCTCACATCTGTATGAAATTCTAGAAAGCGAAAATGTAGTTTATAGTGACAGAAAGGGGATCAGTGGAGTCCGAGTGTGTGGATGGGGGAGAAAGGAGTCATTTATATGAAGTGTTACTATCATCGACTCACTGATGCCTGGTTCAGAAGCCCCTGCGTGGTTACTAAAAGAGCTCCCTTCTTCCCTCTCTGGAGCACAGGGTATCCACAACTTCGTTTTACTCTCTTCTTCTATTTTTCTATAACTTGAAGAGAAGCAAGGCCTGCTTCCAAACCTGTCTTTCATAGCCTGAGGTTCCATCCACATGGAAAAATTATACCTAATGTGATATAATTTTACATTATGCTATACAAAACTCTTCAAAATTACTGCCATTATGAAGGATTAATTTCTTCAAGATCATGAAACTCCAAAGGTTTCTGTGTGTTTCTTTTGACAGCTAATTTTATAGATTTGGTCTTTGAAAATTTGATTTTTGGATTGCTATATAACTTTCTCCTTCTATCCTTTCTAAGGAGACTTTCACTCTTCCACTGTGCCAAAACAGCTCTTGCCATTCACCTCCATGGGGCTTGAATCCCGTGGTCATTTCTCAGTCCTCATCTTACTCCTGCAGTCCCCAACTCCCAGCTCAAACCAGTGGGTCCATGGCCTGTTAGGAACCAGGCTGCACAGCAGGAGGTGAGCAGCAGAACAGCAAACGAAGCTTCATCTATATTTACAGCCACTCGCCATCACTCCCATCACTGCATAAGCTCTGCCTCCTGTCAGATCAGTGGAGACATTAGATTCTCATAGTAGCACGAACCCTACTGCAAACTGCACATATGAGGGATCTATGTTGCCCCTTATGAGAATCTAATACCTGATAATCTGAGGTGGAGCTGAAGCAGTGATGCTAGTGCTTGCGAGTGGCTGTAAATACAGATTATCATTAGCAGAGAAGTTTGACTGTACAATAAATGTAATGTGATTGAATCATCTCAAAACCATTCCCCCACTTCCCACAGTACGTAGAAAAATTGTCTTCCATGAAACCTGTCCCGGGTGCCACAAATGTTGGAGACCGCTGTCTTACTCAACCTATCTGCAGTGTTGACAGAGTGCATCACTCTCCTCCTTGAGGTACTTTATTCAGTTGGCCACCAGGACACCTCACTTTCCTGGTTTTCCACCTCCCTCCTTTCCTGGCCTGCATTGCTTGCTCTTCCCCATTCCAACCTCTGACCATTAGAGTACCCAGGGCTGTCCTCGTTCCTTTTCTGCTATCTAACTACTTCTCTAGTCTGCTCTAGTCTCACAGCTATAAATATTTAGATGCTGACAACTCGTGCATTCATATCTCTAGACCAGACCTGACTCCTGAACTCCAGATTCAAATATCCAAGTACTTCCTCAACATCTCCACTTACTTTGTTTGTCTTTCCCCCCTAGCTGGAATGTAAGTTCTAGCAAGAACTTTATCTGTTTTATTCATTGCAATATTCCCCAATATGAGAAGAGTGCATGCAGTAGATGCTCAATAAATATTTGTTGAATTGAGATTATTCTATAGCAAGAACGGGTCTATTAAAGAATCAAGATGTTTGTAAGTCTAACAGTAACCTCTAGTGACCACTTACTTATTGGAAGAGTCTTCTGTACAATTTATTCTGTCACTCACCTGCCTTTCTAGTAATAATGTTTTATCTGGGCCCTCCTGTTTCAGTCCAATAATCTTGGTCACACTAGAATGTCCCTTTAATGGATGAAGATAATATACGTCAAGCCTATAGCACAGGGCCTAGCAGACAAGCACTTGGTAAATGGAGGCCAGACTCAGCCTTCTCTACCCTCTTCCTTCTTGCCACAGGACCACCTGGCCCGCTGCACCATGTATTGCAAAGATAAAGCCAAAGATTCCATAGCTGCAGGGAGTAAGAAGCTTCAGGTGAAGCAGCAACTGGACAATTATGTGACCAAGTGTGTAGATGACCACGTGCACCTCATCCCAACTATGACCAAGAAGATGAAGGAGACTCTCTCATCCATTAAGAATTAAAAATCTTTGCCAGTGGCCACTGGGGTTGAAGGCAAGAGTTTATTTTTAAAAAGGAATGGGAATTTTAGTATTTTAAGCAAAGTCTATGGATGAAGAAATTAAGGACGGCAACTAGTTTAAGGCATATGTCATTTGCCTCTGGATACTGGTTTCTTTATGTTTCAAACCAAAAAAGTGAAATGGAAAAAACAGGTGCTCAAATTTGGGTCAGAGATAGTACAAGAAAGTGACTTAAAGCCTATATTTTATGTGGCAAGTGCTTTTCCTGCCAGTAAATATCTCCCTTGTACCAGAACCAGAGCCCTCCAAAGTACCAAATTCTTACTACACAGGTATCAACAGACTCGCAGTTTCCTCTAACCTGCCTCTGATCTGGAAGAGTTTGAGGAGAAGTGTTTCTGTTTGTTGCCAAGCTCTTGTTTACCAGAAGTGTCACCACAACATTTCCCAAAATCTGTAAAACAAAATCATTGAGGTCAGTAGTTTAGAAGGGGAAAAAGGTTTCTGGGTCTTTGTTTTTCTTGGTTTTGTTCTATTTATTCAAGGGCATGAAGTTGATTTAAGATGTGGAGTTGGGAAGTTACCTGTTCAAGGTCGCACAGCTAGTAAATTGGCAGAAACAAATAGTACAGACAAGCTGCTGAAAGCTGTTCATTTTTAATTATTAAAGAGATAGGAAGATTCTATTTAGAGTTGCCAGATTTAGTAAATAAAAATAAAAAATGTCTATTTCTGGCTGGGTGTGGTGGCTCACACCTGTAATCCTAGCACTCTGGAAGGCCAAGGCAGGAGGATCACTCGAGGTCAGGAGTTCGAGACCAGCCTGAGCAAGAGCAAGACCCCATCTCTACTAAAAATAGAAATAAATTAACTGGACAACTAAAAATGTATACAAAAAATTAGCTGGGCTTGGTGGCGTATGCCTATAATTCCAGCTACTCGGGAAGCTGAGGCAGAAGGATTGCTTAAACCCAGGAGTTTGAGGTTGCTGTCAGCTAGGCTGACGCCATAGCACTCAAGTCCGGGCAACAAAGCAAGACTCTGTCTCCAAAAAAAAAAAAAAAAATGTCTATTTCTTTTAAAGACCTTGAAGTATGAATAAACTTGTTTTGAAAAAAAAGATGTGGAGTTGAGAGGGAGAGTAGTTTGGATAAGAACTTTGAAAGGTTCCTTGTAGATATCCTTTTCTGACTATCAAGGTGTGGATATACAGTCCTTAAAATTATTACACATTGTGTCTTTCAGCCTGGACAACATGCAAAAACATGAGAAGTGACATTACACTGATTATGGGAAGCAGAGCTTCCCTCTTATTAGCTAATGGGCCCTGAGGTTGTCTGCAGCAGAGTGACAGGAGAATCTTGCAGTAACAGTTTCTCCTTGAAAAGAAAGAGGGTTTTGATTGGGGTATATACCAGTATCCAGGAAAGAACAGTAAAAGAGTAACTGTTGGCTACCCGATTAGAAGAGAGTTGTGAAGTGCTGGATTTGGAAGAACTTGGTTTTCATAGAACAGAAAGAAATGAAGGCTTAAACCCAGCATTGCCTACTTAGCCCCCTGAATTAACAGAGCCCTATTGAGACAATCCCCTGGCAACACAAAGTTCAAGGGGAAAAAAGTAAGCAAATTAGGCTAGGACAAGCTATGACTCCCTTAGAGCACAGAGGGGCAGTCCCCAATTACCCAATACCATTTTTGCCTGTGGTCTTGGCAACATGCAATATTCCTGCCCCGACATTCCACCTTATCATTTTGATAAGTACCTCATTGTCTTTTTACCAACCTATTACTTGAAATGATAATATAGCCTGTCTGGTTGCTATTTCCAGTCTGTAATATATATTCTTAGCGGTTTAGTTTTAAAAAAATAAATAAATAAGGTTTAACTTTCCCCTTGGTATTGTGTTTTCTCATCCTATATCTGAGCAGCAAATATATAACTTTCTCAGTATGCTTCTCCTTGTAATGTGTCAAATAAGAAATTTAAGATGTCCAAAAGAGTAGAAAGTAGTTACTTGTTATAGTGTAGGTGTTAGAACTGGTTCATTGTAAATGAGAAAAACTTTCAGAGATGGGTAGGGCATTATGACTTGAAGTTCATTAATGTGGAAAAGAAACTGTCCATGAAGCCAACAAGAGAAATTCAGTATCCATACCAGGTCTCTAAATTCAACTAAACACTAACAGCAAGTGGTGGGAAAGGTAGTCTGCTATGATCCCTCTAGACAAAATTCAGTGTCTAGGAATTTGAGTACCAAAGAGTACAAACTATTACATACGATGGGTTGGACTTTATTATCATTGGTATCTAAATATAGCCGTTCCTGAGCAATAGGAATGAACTGAATTTTGGTGAACCATCCCCTACTTAAAATCAACAAGGCCTTCTCTTTCGGTCTACTCTCCTGTAATTCCTGGAGTCTCCTATTTTGGGGTAAGGTAAAAAATGGGAATGAGTGGGGGCCACTTTTTACACTCATGCTTGATGTGGAAAATCAATACCTCATATTAGAGATCGTTTGTGTGCTGCACCTCACGTTTACATATGGGGGAACGGCACATTAGTGGGGTTCTGGAGGCAGCGTTCCGACCATTCAAGGACCTTGATTCGGAAACAGACTGAAATCCTTGGAGACAGGCCCAGTCACCTTACTCTCTCTGGGGCAGAGGCCGCTAATTTACACGTTACTGGAACCCTAGGCTTATGCTGCGGGAATACATGCCAAAGAAATACGAGGGGCCCACTCCTCCAGACCTCATTTTCAGTCGGCATATACGAAGAAAACAAAAGATGCGACCCACCCGTGACTAGCCGGGTTTGCACCACAAGCTAGGGGCGGGACCGTTATCTCAATTTTACACAAAGGAAACGGAATCGAGGAAAGTGCCTAGGGGCCCAGCTCCGTCCTGGCCAATCCCTGATGGCACAGCCAGAAACTCCGCGTACCAGACGCGCTCGAACTTCCCCAAGTATCGCGAGGTGAAATGTGAAAAGTGCCGACAAGCAATTGGCTGAGGGGATGAGTGACGTCAGACGCGAGGCGCCGGGCCTACCGCGGGAGTGTCCGGGAGGCAGCGAATTCCGTTTCTAGTCGTCTCCGATTCCGCGGAGTAGCTACCATGAGCAAAGCTCACCCTCCCGAGTTGAAAAAGTAAGTATGTGTGAGGGCCGCACCGAAGTTTTCCCGTCCCTTAGGTCACCCTCCGTTTCCCGCCAGTACGCCCAGCGTGCCTGGGCCGAATGGCCTGGGTGCCTTCACCTCATCTCTTACTCCGGTCCGAGGCCGCCGGGATCTCGGCCAGGGTCTCGCGCTTCGGCACGTGAAGGCCAGGCAGACCCCGCGCGTCGGCTTGGTCACCCGCGGCAGCCGTGGCTCCTCCATTTGGCGACTTGCCTCCCAGTCCCGAGGTCCCGACCTCTCGTCTTACCCGCGCTCTCCCTCGCTACTGGAAGATGTCGAATGCCACCCTTTGTTGAACATCGTGAATGGCATCATGTTCTAGTTAAGGTGGCTAGAGGAGTAATTCTATAAGGAACTAAAGAGGGAGCTGGATGCACGTATTTTATAGTACAAGAGGAATCAGAATCAAAAAAACCACTTTAACCGTAGAGAATGCCTTCTTGTAATTAAGTTACACTTGAATGTAGTGTTATACCTTGCTCTGACGTTAGAACTGTTTGAGAACATTTATTTTTCTAATCGGAGAAGGCTTGTGTTTTTTTGAAGTCTTTTTCTACACCCGGTAAAGTCAAACTTTAAGTAGGAGATCCGTACTTTAGATAGGTTCTAGGTTAAAACTTTAACCTCCTCAAACACTTCTTGACTGAACTTAACGTGTTCTTTGTCTCCTGAGTACTTCTCTGTCTTGTTTACACTATCTAATGCCTGGATTCTGCAGGTAATTTTGCACTTAAATGCACACTTGTATCAAAGCTATCTTTTATGTGAAAACTCCATGTATATTTTATTCGGGTCTGTTAAAAATTTCTTATTAAATCATGAACCCAACATTAAGAAAAATAGAAATTACTGTGAAAATGTTTATCTAAAATTTTTTCTCTTATCGACTAGCTGGGGAAGTCTTGTAAGTATCCTCTGGATTCTTCAGGGATTAGTGAAATGGTGATTTTTTTTTGTTCGTTTTTAACAAAAGGACTATTCTCTACTTGTAATCTAAGATTTCCTTTCTGATTCTTAACAGATATTATTTGAGAATTTCGCAGAATGAAGCTAGCTTTTTTTTTCTTGGTGCGGTGACTTAAGCTAGTTTTAATACCTTTCTCTTTTCATCCCTAGATTTCATGAATTTTGAAATGCTGTCAGATCTGCCTCCAAAATGACTTTTCACTTTTTTTCTTTCTTTCTCACAAGTATCATCTTCTTTTACACCTTTATACCCTCCTCGTGGTTTATTGTGACTCAGTGGTTTTTTTTTTTGTTTTTGTTTTTTTATTTTTGAGACAGAGTCTGGCTCTGTTGCCCTGGCTAGAGTGCCATGGCGTCAGCCTAGCTCACAGCAACCTCAAACTCCAAGCCATCCTCCTGCCTCAGCCTCCTGAGTAGCTGGGACTACAGGCATGTGCCACCATGCCCAGCTAATCTTTTCTATATATATTTTTTTAGTTGTCCAGATAATTTCTTTCTATTTTTAGTAGAGACGGGGGTCTCGCTCTTGCCCAGGCTGGTCTCGAACTCCTGACCTTGAGTGATCCACCCGCTTCGGCCTCCCAGAGAGCTAGGATTACAGGCGTGAGCCACTGCGCCCGGCCGTGACTCAGTGGTTTTTAAATGGGGAGTAGGGAACCTGTGTTACTAGCTGAACCTGGCTCTAGTTAGAGGCCAGGGATGCTGCTGAGCATCCTGCAATTTACCACCCAGCCCCCAGCAATAAAGAATTATCTAGCCCCAAATGTCAATAGTGCTGAAGTTGAGATAACCTGGCCTAACTCCTAAAATTTGCTGCCCCAGTAGTTTTGCCAGTGACTGACTGCCTTAATAACTTACAAATCAAGTCCCAGCATTCAAGCCCCTCTATCCGATATTCAAGCACCAAATCTTACAGCTACTAATATTTGAGTGCTCTGTTTTTCAGTCATACTGAGCCATTTGTGTTTGCTCAAACTTCTCTCGCTTGCTGTGTGGCTTTGGACAAATTACTTAACCTTTCTAAGCGTAGTTCCCCATCTATAAAATGGTAGTAAGAAGAGTACCTAAAAATTGAAATGTTGTTGTAAGGATTTAATAAGCACTTGTGTGTTGTATTTGCTATGTTTTACATATTATATCCTATTAAAATATATGGTTTTATTCATCATACTATATATTTCTCTTTGTAAATGTATCTATTCCCACCTTCAATCAGACTCCATGTTTATTTATCTTTGAATTCTCCTGTGATAACTTATACATTAAAATTCAATGACGCTGGCCACGCATGGTGGCTCATGCCTGTAATCCTAGCACTCTGAGAGGCCGAGACAGGAGGATTGCTTGAGCTCAGGAGTTTTGAGGCCAGCCTGAGGAAGAGCAAGACCTCGTCTCTACTAAAAATAGAAAAATTAGCCGGGCATCGTGATGTGCGCCCATAGTCCCAGCTACTCGAGAGGCTGAGGCAGGAGGATCACTTGAGCCCAGGAATTTGAGGTTGCTGTGAGCTAGGCCGATGTCATGGCGCTCTAGCCCGGGCAACAGAGTGAGACTCTGTCTCAAAAAAAATAAATAAATAAATGAAAGCTCTTAATTTCAGTTTCCTCTTGTATAGTAAAAATAATACTACTTTATAGGATACTTATAAATTAAATTGTAGAAGTAAATATAAAACACATTTAACCCAGTGCTTAGAATATAATGAGGATAGTGGATCAAACATCTCAAATACCTGTGTTTATCCCACCTAATTTTTTTTTCAGGATATTGCAGAGGTACAAACGTTTTGGTTACATGAATTGCTTTTGTACAGTTTGAGACAAAGTTATAAGTATATCCATCACCCAGGTAGTGTGAATTGTACCCATTAGGAGTGAATTTACCATCCCCACCCCTCCTCCCACCTGCTTGAATTCCGGTGAATTTTACTACCATATGTGCACGTGAGTGTTGATCAGTTAGTTCCAATTTAATAGTACATGTGGTGTTTCTCCATTCTTGCGATATTTAACTTAGAAGGATGGTCTCCACTTCCATCCAGGTTGTTACAAAAGATATTCACCATTTTTTTTATGGCTGAGTAATACTCCATGGTGTACATATACCACATTTTATTAATCCATTCATGTATTGATGGGCACTTGGGCTGTTTCCACGTCTTTGCGATTGTGAATTGTGCTGCTGTAAACTTTTGAATGTGTCTTTTTTATAGAATGTCTTTTTTTCCTTTGGGTAAATACCTAGTAGTGGGATTGCTGGATTAAATGGTAGGTCTATTTTTAATTCTTTGAGGTATCTCCATGATACTTTCCGTAGAGATTGTACTAGTTTGCGATTCCATCCACATAATTTTTAATGAATGATTAATGGACAGTTTTACTAAAACTTTTTTCTCTTTTTAATAGTGAAATTAAGTGGTGACAGACATGTCCAAGGAATATCGCAAGGATTCGATCCTTTATGAATCTTGTGATAGAGGAATGGGTGCAGATGGCAACTAGTGGCAACAGAACAATATTGGAATGGTAGTAAGTAAAGATGTAAGATATCTCTTAGACATTTCATTTTTCTTTTGGAATGTGTATTAACTTTCCTTATATCAAACTCTTGCGTTAAATTGGAGTTAGTGACCCCCAGAAAAAGCAAAGATTAGACTTTCCATCTCCTTTTTAGTTGAACATACAGCAGTCATTCAGCTGTGATAATATCTTGGATACCTGTGGGTAAGATCCCAGCTATACAGGGATCTTAGGGCTCAGCTGTTGGAAATCTGTTTGTTTGTTTGTTTTGAGACAGAGTCTTACTCTGTCACCCTGGCTAGAGTGCAGTGGTATCTTCATAGCTCACTGTAACCTCAAACTCTGGGACTCAAGCAGTCGTTCTGCCTCAGCCTCCCGAGTAGCTGGGACTACAGGCATGCGCCACCATACCTGGCCAGTTTTTTTTTATATATATATTTTTTTAGCTGTCCAATTAATTTCTTTCTTTTTTTGGTAGAGACGGAGTCTCGCTTTTGCTCAGGCTGGTCTCGAACTCCTGAGCTCAAACAATCCGCCTGCCTTGGCCTCCCAGAGTGCTAGGATTACAGGCATGAGCCACCGCGCCCAGGCTGCCTCAGCCTGTTGATTAACAGGGACTACAGGAGCACACCACCATACCTGGCTAATTTTTCTGGTTTTTTTGGTAGAGGTGGGATCTTGCTCTTGCTCAGGCTGGTCTCAAACTCTTGAGCTCAAGCAATCCTCCTACCTCAGCCTCCCATAATGCTAATATTACAGGCATGAACTACCAAACCAGGCTGGAAATCATTTTTGACCTTTATAACAAAGGCCCATAGTCAGTCAGTCATTACAGCAATAGTTCTAAAACTTTAGCATGTATGTAAGTTCCCAGGGAATCTTGTTTTAATGCAGATTCTGATTTAGTAGGTGTGAGGTGGAGCTTGAGATTTTGTATTTCCAACAAATGCCCAGGTAGTGCAGATCTGCCAGTCCATAGATCACACTTTTTGAAAGGTGAACCAAAAGGACAACTTAGCTTTAGCAAATCAATGAGCATAAAGACCTCCAAGAAGTGGTAAGAGTTCCTCAGATTTAGTAGGTGTGAAGTGGAGCTTGAGATTTTGTATTTCCAACAAATGCCCAGGTAGTGCAGATCTGCCAGTCCACAAATCACACTTTTTGAAAGGTGAACCAAAAGGACAACTTAGCTTTAGCAAATCAATGAGCATAAAGACCTCCAAGAAGTGGTAAGAGTTCCTCATTATTAGCCTTGATTTTTTTTTTTTGGCCTCACTTTTCTTAAATTTGAGCAGTAGAGAGTTGAAGATAGACCTATCTTGACATCTCTGCCTATGTAATTTTTTAAAAATCACTCTTTTCAGGGTTTGTGTCAATACTTATTTCACATGTTTTTCCATTATTGAATTTTGAAAAGCAAATCAGTTGTCATGATTGAAAAAACAGTTTAGAGTCTCTTTATATTACACCCAACCCTCAAGTTTCATGTAAAATGACCTTATGCTTTCCATGTGCATTTTCTTATGAGCTTTTGTTGAATAAGTCTATGGCAGAATTATTAGCAGTCAGGTTCTTATAAAAACAGTTCTAAAAACCCCAACATTTTCTTCTAACCCTTCTTTTTTTACAAACTGGGAAATCTCCATTCTAATAGAGGGTAGATTAGGTTTTTACTTTATCTCAACAAATTTGCCGAAAAGGATTCAGGAACGCCTTGGCATATTAAATGTCAATTCTGATTTGAAAAGATAATATTTTTGGAGAATTGTGTGACACACTGCTTGTTGGAATTTTATCAGAAAAGGAATTGACCTTAGATCATGGATCCTTCTGGCAATTTTCCCCCTAAACTGAACAGCAGACAATAATTCTTGCAGCTGAGTCTTCACTTTGAAAATGAAGTAATGGTAATACATCAGTGGTCTTTAATAAAAAGACATTTTAAGGAAAATTCAAGAACAGAAAGGGACTTTGGACTTTCCTGAAGTTGGAAGAAAGGAAACAAATGGGTTAAATTTATGTTCATTTTGTTTTGTCAGAAGTTGTTTGACAAAGTAGAGTTCATAAATACCTGGTCTAAGTCAGTGACCCACAGAGGCCATTGAAATTACTTAATACTACTGTATTAAGAATGTGTGTGTTAAGAGTGCGATGCTCACCATCCGAGGGATGGACACACTTGAAACTCGGACGTGGGTGGGGGGCAAGGGCAACATATGTAACCTAAACATCTGTACCCCCGTAATATGTTGAAATAAAAAAAAAAAGAATGTGTTTTGGGGGGGGTTAATTTGTTTTTAGGATGTCAGCTGCCTAGTTACCTAATGATAAATCTCAGCTCTCCTCTTTCTGAGACATCCCAGAGTTGTCAGTGGCATCACTTCTGTCTTACTTCCTTAAGATTCCACTCCACCCTGGGTTACCTCTAAGAATGTAGTAAAAATTTTGTATTTTATTCTACATAGTTCAGTAGCTCTTGCTAGAGTTGTGCTTTTATCACTCCATTATAGGTTCATTTTCTTAGTAGGCAGCTGTGCCCTTTCAAGAGGCTGAAAGCCTGAGCAGCACTTTGCAAAAACTAGCAGTTCAACACAGTGAAGCAGTATGTAATTCTGGACCTCATGGTTCCAATTTGATTTAGATATTCGGCCTCAAACACAATGGTAGACTTCCTTGTCCTCAGAGTAGATGCCTGAAACCTCAGATAGTAGCAAACCTTCTATATACTGTGCACGAATATTTTTTTTCCTTCTTCAAAATTTCATGGTAGAAGATTGGTTCTTCCCGTACATCTTTGCAACCTCAGCATACGGTTTTTTTTCTTTCCTTATTAGGTTGAGAACTTTCACCTTTTCACTTACAGGAAGCACTTTATGACTTCTCTTTGGCATATCTGTATTGTCAGCATCACTACTCTTGAGGTTTGGGTCCATTATTAAGTAAGGTTTCTTGAACACAAGCACTGTGGTACCACAACAGTCAATCTGTTAACTGAGATGGCTACGTGACTAATGGGAAGCGTATAGACGCTGGAGAAAGGGACGATTCGTGTCCCTGACAGGATGTCATGAAATTTCATCATACTACTCAGAAGGTATGCAATTTAAAACTTCTGAATTGTTTATATGTGGAATTTTCCAAGTAATACTTTCAGACCACAGATTAAGGGGAGGAACTACTATACAAGGCAAAGGTGTTCCCTGGCTAGCCTTATTTTCTAAATATTATGTGACAAGACAAATAATATAATGCCATTTTAAAAAACATTCATGAAAGTGGCAAAGTTTTATTTCGTTTCTTAGATGCTAAAAAGAAATGGCCCTCAGATTGGAAAATCTTAATTATCCAAATAACTTCTCTTCACTACCCGCTATTCCTAGGGAAATTGTCAGTCATGGACCAGTTGAGGAAGGAGCTAGGAGGGAATGCTAGTTTTTGTGTTTCAGTTAGTGAAATGTGATGTTCATCTGTTGGAAAAAAAAAAAGACAAGGAGTTTAAAATTAAAATTCTGAGAACTAGGTAAGCATGTTGTTTACCTTTCTAGATTTTTATTCCACACTTACAAGGAGAGTATTATAGATTCCTCAGTCACCATGCAGTTTAAGGGTGGTGTTCTCTCTCCTTTTTTTTTTTTGGTGGAAGGCAAGGCCTTGCTCTCTTTTCTGGGCTGGAGTGCATTGGTGCCATCATAGATCACTGTAACTTCAAATTTCTGGGCCCAAGGAATCCTCCTGATTTAGCCTCTAGAGTAGCTGGGACTACAGGCATGATCATCCATGGTGCCTGGCCAAGCTCTTTTAAAGTTGCTCTTTATCTTCACAGAAGTAGAAAAAATAATCCTAAAATTTATGTGCAACCACAAAAGACCCAAAATAGCCAAAATCATCTTGATCAAAAAGAACAAAACTGGAGGAATCACATTACTTGACTGCAACTTACACTACACAGTTGTGGTAACCAAAACTGCATGGTACTGGCATAAAAACAGACACATAGACCAATGGAACATACTGTAGAAACCAGAAATAAATCCACACATCTATAGTGAACTTATCTTCAACAAAGGTGCCAAAAACGTTCAGTGGGGAGAGGACAGTCTCTTCAATAAAGGGTACTGGGAAGATGGGATATCCATATGCAGAATAATGAAACTAGACTTTTCTCTCTTGCCATATACAAAAATCAAATCAAAATGGATTAAAGACTTAAATCCAAGACCTGAAACTATAAAACTAATAAAGTATTGGGGAAATGCTTCATGACATTGGTCTGGGCAAGTACTCTTTGGGTAATACCCCCAAAGCACAGGCAAGCAAAGCAAAATTGGACAAATGGGATCACATTAAGGAGGTAAAATGCTTCTGCACAGTTAAGCTGCTCTTTAATTCTTTGCCACCTTCCCAACCTACTTGTTGCTAATATTAATCGCTTGGATCTAAGACATTCTTCCCACCAGTCATTTTCCCTTCTAATCTGCCAGCTGTATTACTCACATGTGAGTTCATCTGTTTATTTAACAGGTACAGGAGCCCTCTGCCTATGGAGTTATTTTAGGACTGGGGATTTTCCACCTGCCCTCCTAAAATTTACATTTGCATAGGGGAGACAATCGTGTGTATAAATAAAGCAAGCATAATGAAGGGAGAAAAGAACAGGTTATGATTATTTTTATTCTTACATAGCTCCACATCGAATTTTTTTTTTCTTTTTTTTTCTTTTTTTTTGAGATGGGGTGTCACTGTCACCTGAGCTGGAATACAGTGGCATGATCATGGCTCCCTGCAACCTCAAACTCTACCACCTCGGCTTCCCAAATTACCACAGCTACAGGCATGAGAGGCTGTACCTGGCCTGAATCTTATTCAGAATGCCTCCATTTCTAACGAGCAATTCAAATTATTACATTTCCTGTCATTTCTCTGCCCCCACATTCACCTGTCCAATTCTACTTGACTGATCACTACAGATTATTGTAACCTACAGTCCATCAGGGACTTCTTGTTTTCACTCCCCTAGCCTTCCAGTGACCTCTTTCTACCCCTCTTGAATTCAGTTACCAGCTGTTTCACCTATGTTCTCATAAGTCTTCTTGCTTATCTTCATTTATGGCATGTCTACTAGGTCAGGCACTGTTCTCTTAGGGCTCTTTCTATAAAACTTCTTTTCCTGCCTCTAAGCACTGTCCTATTTAAACTTTTATATGTGTTGCCAGTACAGTTATGATTGTCATTCCTGACTGTAACTTTCATTGCCTCATTGTGGGTTTCATAATGCCCTCCAAACACTTTAAGATTGGCGTTTGAGGCCTTCTAAGATTGATGCCAGCTATCTTTGTTTCCCCCTTCCCTTCATGTCCCCTGAGTCAAATTAGATTATTTTCTTATCCCCTTATACTTCATCTTAATATGTCTAGACTTTCCTATTTTGTCAAAATTCTACCCAATTTCCAAGGCCCTGGTAAAATGTCATTTTCATAAAGCCTGTCTTTACCAGCTTCCATCCTGATCTCATGATCTTACACCTCTAAACTGTACCTACCTATTCTGCTGCACCTGTTTTTCCCATTAATTTTTGGATCCCTTAGGAATAAGGATGGACATGTTCATTGGAGTCTTGCAGTTTATAGGGTGAAATGAGTCAATCAATGGAGACTTGGCATCTCAAAAAGGTAATTGTTGGCTTTTGATCTGGAAGATGTGTATCTTTAAAAGGGCTTCCTGGCTTCATGTCTAGAAAGACTTATTTGGTGTCCCTGTGGCTTGAAACAAGCCTCGCAACTGACGTAATACTGAAAAACCATTAATGATTTGGTGAAAATACTTTAGTCATCATTGATCTGTCTTTTAAATGAATTGTTCTTTTCAGATTTATTTTTCTCTTTCTTAGGTAATAGTATCATCATGTTAGAAGCCTTGGAGTGAGTATAAATAATGGCTGTTCAGCAGCGAAATCCATGTCCCCTCTCCAAAGGGCCTGTTTTACTATGGTGTCAAAATCAGGTCATGTACATTTTTATATTAAACTTTTTGTTAAATAAACTTTTGTAGTACTCAAAAATGCTTTCTCAGATTTTCTGAATGTAGAATATTAACTCTTTTATACTTTTTCTAACATGAATTTTAGAAACTACTCCTCATGGTTGAGACTAATTTCAAAGAGTTTTATGCATTTAAATGGAAAAATCTTATTAAATATAAAACATGGCAAGGATTCCTTTTCTTCTTTCAACATTGAACAGATAAGCTGCAAACATGAGTGGGTCTCTTCTAAAACATTAACTGTCATTTTCAAAATTTAAGAGTAGTAACTTTGATCTTCTCACTTTTCCAAGTACATCTACATTCCAAATATTGTACAACAGAAATAAAACACAGAGAAGTAATGATGTAGTTATTTATTTTGAATATAACCATTAACTGGGGAAAAAGTTGAATACAATAATAGAAATAGGATTCCAGAGAAAAACATTCCAGTGTATCATTGGTTCTTTGTGAACAGAGAAACAGTAATGAGAATGGTGTCCACAATATATTCATCTAGTTCATGAATTTTATAACCCACAAGCTCACGTGAGAGATATACTACAGATGCTTGTATTATAAACCTAACCTTTAGAAACCCTACCAAGCAAATGCTTAAGGCCTGTTCTTTTTGTGATCTGGTAAAAAGCCTGCAAATCTTGAATCACTTTAAAACGGTATAGAATGGAATATACACAAGTGAGTGTATGAGGTTCTTGAAAAACACATAACACAGTAAATGGCTTTTATACATCTGTCTAAAGTGGTATTTCCTCTTTATAGAAGATGCTTACAACAAAAGAACAGCTAGCCGGATGCTGTGGCGCATGCCTTGTAGTCCCAGCTACTTGGGAGGCTGAAGTGGGAGGATTGCTTGAGCCCAGGAGTTCTGGACTGTATGGGTATCCACACTAAGTTCGGCATCGATGTGGTGACCTCCCGGGAGCAGGGCACCGACAAGTTGCCTAACGAGGGGTGAGCTGGCCCAGGTGAGAAACAGCAGGTCAAAACTCCCGTGCTGATCAGTAGTGGGATCATGCCTGTGAATGGCCACTGCACTCCAGCCTGGCAACATAGTAAGACCCTATTTCTTAAAAATTAAAAAAAAAAAAAAAAACAGCTAGAGGGATCACACTAACTTAATCCCAGTAAGCAGAGTTGATGTGAAGTCCAATACTTTTTTATTCTTCCATTCTTCAGCAGCAGCTCTTTGTAAATCATCTTTGACATTGATTTTTTGCAGCAACATAGAACTGGATTGTAGAACTAGCTCCCCAAGTGTGGTTCCTAAAACAATAGTTTCACCTGGGAACTTAATAAAATGTAAATTTTTTGATCCCATTACAAACCTATTGAATAAACAAATTCTGAGGGTGAGGCCCAGCAATGTTTTAACAAGCCCTCCAGGTAATTCTGATGCATGTTCAACCACTGGACAGAAGAGCTGGCATACTGTAATTGTATAAAAACTACCTAATACACCTGGAACAGCAAGCTCTGATAGTATTTCTCTCCCACTATTCTTTTAATACTGTGGTTGCATTACAATTACCTAATGTGCCTGAAGTATTAATAACCTGTTTTGGTTTTGATAAAGCAATTTGACATGCCCTACTGGGAAATGTAACCAGAGGTTTGATAAAGTACCAGCAACATTTTTCATTGTTTGTTTTTGGTTTTTTTGTGAGACAAGAGTCTCACTGTGTTGCCTGGGCTAGAGTGCAATGGCATTATCATAGCTTACTACAACCTCAAACTCCTGGGCTCAAGCCATCCTTCTGCCTCAGCCCCCCAAGTAGCTGGGACTACAGGCATGTACCACCACACCTGGCTAATTTCTCTATTTTTAGTAGTGATGGGGTCTTGCTCTTGCCCAGGCTGGTCTTGAACTCCAAAGCTCAAGCAATCCTCCTACCTCGGCCTCCCAGAGTGCTAGGATTACAGATGTGAGCCACCGTGCCTGGCCAATAGGTATTCTTAAAAGTGAAAATACATGCCTTTGCAAAACAAGTTTACAAAGGCTAGAAATTAACTTATTTCATTAGTATGTACCAATATTTAGCATACACATAACAGTATTACATTCTCTACAAATTGTCTTCATTAAGACCACAAAAGGAAAAAAATACAAATGCCTCTTAACATTTGTTGAGAATAAAATTAGAAAAAAGCTGACCTTTTGACAGACCATGAGTTTAATCCCTACCTCTACATCAAATGTATTTTGGCAGTTTATCAGCATGTTAATAATCACAACTGTACTAGGGAAGAAATCATTTTTATTAAAAATCAGTGTTCTCTTCACCATTTTGCTAAAGGAATTACTTCCATAATCTGAACGACTTTCTCTTTAATAACAATACATGTTAACTTTGTTGCACTTACTGTTAGAATTCTTAAGCATTTGTTCTGTTCTACCAGTGGCTATGACAGCCAATCATGATCTTTGTACAACAGATGTAGAACTGGTTCTCAAATTTGGGGTGGATATTAGAATCATTTGGGACATTTTAAAGCCCTACCTGTGATTCCGGTGTGCAGCCAAGGTTGCGAGCCACTGTCTTAGATTTCAGCAACCAGTTTCTCACCCAGAATGCTGCAGTAACGGAAACATTTAACACTTCTAATGGGCTGCATTTGGTCAAGCTTGGTGTCATTCTCAATATCCTTCTTTAGTGCAAACTATTCAGAGTTACCTAAGTTGCCTCTGCTGTTAGACTGTCAGTGCTTCTTACTATCAAGATTACTACTGACGTTCTCATTGAGACAAATCCCTTCCAAAATGGATCTGCTTTAAGGGCACTAAAAACGCTTTGTAGACAGTTTTGCCCCCACATCAGTGATTCTCAACCCTGGTTGCACATTGGGAATTTTAAAAAGTTACAAGCCAAGGTCCTATCCTCAATCCATTAAATCAGAATCTCTGGTTGTGGGGCTCTATGAGTATTTTTTTTTTTTTTTTTGAGGCAGAGTCTCACTGTGTTGCCCGGGCTAGAGTGCCATGGCATCATCCTAGCTCACAGCAACCTCAAAACTCCTGGGCTCAAGCGATCCTCCTGCCTCAGCCTCCCGAGTAGCTGGGACTACAGGCATGCGCCACCAGGCCCGGCTAATTTTTTTTTTATATATCTTTTTAGTTATCCAATTAATTTCTTTCTAATTTTAGTAGAGACAGGGTCTCACTCTTCCTCAGGCTGGTTTCGAACTCCTGAGCTCAAACAATCCGCCCACCTCGGCCTCCCAGTGAGCTAGGATTACAGGCGTGAGCCACCGCACCCGGCCTTCTATGAGTATTTTTAAAAGCTCCTTAAGTGAAAATGTAGTAGAATGCCAATTTCTAACTCAATAGCCCATATTTGCTTTTCATTTAACTTGAGATTTTTGTATGACATCTTAGGTTACACAACTAAGACATAAATTTAACCCCTAATAATATCAAGACAACATTCTGAAAGTCAAGGCTTTAGGCATGGGCGCATTTACTTCGAAACAGGGTATAAAATTACTAAGAGCCAGGCATAAAGACACCAGCTCCCTCACTTTATCTGACTGAAGAACATGTCCAGATGTAAAGCTCAAGTGGACCAGTCCCCAACTAACAAGTCTTTGAGTTTCCCTCAAGTGTTCAGCTTAAAATGCTGTTTTTGATCAAAATCCAGGGCCCCGCCCCCAGACCTAATGAAACAATCTATAAGAGAGGAGCTAGAGAATACACATGTTTAAAAAACTCCAGGTAATTCTTATGATCAGACAAGTTTGAGCAACACTGCTAATGGATATTGAAAGAATACTTAAGAAATTTTGGAGAGGGCATAAGTGCAATAGTTGTATCATCACACTTAATTAGAAACCTGTACTTTCTTATGACCCACAGGGATTACTTTTGTTAAACAGTGATATTGGCAAAATATCTTATTAAAAATCATCTCTACTCAGACTTTGTCCTTTTTGCCAGTGATACTCATTTGGAACTAGGAGAGGAAAAAAGAGATAGTGTCATTTTATAGCTCAGTTTTAAGTTTCTCATATAAACCATCCTGGTCAATCATGTCTGTGTGTCCATTCCAGCGGTGATAGGCAAGGAGCGCAGCGTTGTAGGCTGCAATGGCGCTCATTTCCATGGCACTTGCTGCACACTCCATGCCATTGATGTAGTACAGTCGATCGTGAAGTATGATGGAGGGGCATTTCTCTGGGGGCTCATAGTGAGGATATGCAAGCCATGGCTTCTTCACAGCATAATCATAGGACAAAAAGAGCTTTAAAATTTGTGCTTTAGTAAGAGTTTCTGGGGAAAACATCTTCCAAACATATGTTCCATCTGTTGATGGTTGAGGATTTTCCTTTTTCCTTACAGAGGACGTAATCCCAAGACTATTAATGAACACATCTGAATTATCAGTGGTTAAAACGGTACTAAGGCCAAAGTTATCTATGGCTCTAGAGCCAAAAACAGATGAATTCAATTCCCCCTTAACTAAAGTTGTCACTATATGTTCATAGTTTTGATGGAATTCCTCAATTGGAGGATCAAAGTTGAGAAAAATAATATTGGACATTTTTCGATTCAATGGAGTGGCCACCAATACGATGTCATAGAAGTCTGAATGGGTCCCAGGTCCAATTTGGTAGACCACTTCATACATCTCTGTGGGATTTCCTAGAGGGAATAAGGAAGCACACATTTCTTTAGTGTTTCCAATAAACTACATTTTATACCCTCTAAAAATAATTCTGTACCTTCTTAATAGTTTCTCTGTAATTCTAAGGAATTAAAGGAGTTTTAGCCCTTAAGATAACTGTCCCTTGCATTTATATTACATTGAAGCCAGTTTTCAGAATGTCAATAAGTTCAAAATAAGGAATTTTTACTTTTGAGAATGAGATTATTTTTTAAATCCAAGGAGTCAGGCCACTGCACTTGAGTACATTTGGGAATAGTTCTCCATGGCACAACATAGGCAATTTAGACTTCCATCATTGTGGATCTCAGTGAGAGATGACAGAAGAGAGGTTTTTCTCCCTGAGCAATCATTTTCTACAGAGGAAATAAAGAATAACATGAAAGTTTAAGCTTACCTGTCTGCTTGGTCCTTGTTTTCTCCTCTATGTACATTACTGAGCCAGATATAAGATTGCTTTTGGAAGCCTGAAGGAGCCTTGAGCAAACAAGCTTATTGCCACCTTCTACTGCCCAAAGGCCAGAATCAGCACCAGACAGTGACACCGCCCCTGTCAACAGGTGGAAAAAATGTGTTTTAATTCTGAATCTGTAAGAGATCCCCTACCCAACTCTGCTCCCAATTAAATGTTCTGCTCTAAACGTCTCCAGACATTGAAAAATGGCCCTTGGGGCAAAATGCCCCCCAGTTGACAACCACTGAACTAATGAAAGCTAAGGACCCCCTTCCCCTACAAATGTACATCTACACATACAAAATTTTGCTAATAATGTCTGAGGTTCACAGAGAGGCAGCCTTCTCCAACCCATGGCCTAAAGTCAGGAGCCCCTTTATGTCTACCACTGTTCCAAACCCTGGCTTACCCACAAAAGCATTGAGACCCATGCTCTGGCCATAATTGACCCTCATGACAGGAGCAATCATTTCATTGAGGAATTTCTCAGAGAAGCCTGCTTTCTGCAAGGTTTCAAGAAGTGTTCGGTTAAGCAGTCCAAGGAATTCATCCCCTCCTATAGCATGTAGTAATTTTTCTACACTGCTGAAGGCATACTCATGAGATTGGTAGCGGTAGATCCTTTTGAAAAGAAGAAAAATGGCCATTAAACACCAAACAAGAAGGGGATGTATAAAGAAGGGAAATAGTGTCATAAGAACCAAACTGACTTCCATATTCCCTCCTGATTGAGTTTCTTTCTATCATGTGAGATACAGCTCAGAGATCATCTTCCCTAGCTCTCCCAGACAATCGTGGCCCTCCACCTCCTCTACAAGTCCATTGTCCTTTGTATACACTCTTGCGTTTCTGCAGTAATATGATCACTGGGAGCACCTTCTCATTCTTCTTTATATCTTAACAGCAGCACCTTAGACATGTCTAAAATTAAATTTTGTCTTTCCACCAGGCTTGATTTTCACTCACCCTATCCCAACCAAAAATAACTGGCCACTGCTAACATCCTATTTGTCATCCTCAGTTTATTTAGTTTCAAAGCTTAAACATACTTCATTTCTGTCTGTTTCTTCCAGGCAAGCAGGAAACCTTACCAATCTTCCTAACATCTGTTTTGTTACTCTGTTCTCTCTTCCCTGATCTTATGATTTATACTCAAACTACTAAGATGAAATGATCTACCTTCTTCTAGTTTCTTTTCTTTGAAATATTTATGAATCTCCCAGAAGCCCTAAAATACACCTCTTATCAGCACCCATTTATTCACAAAAGTCTTGCTGGCCAGGCATGGTGGCTCATACCTGTAATTCTAGCACTTTGGAGGCTGATGTGGGAGGATAGCTTGAGGCCAGGAGTTTGAGACTAGCCTGGGCAACATAGGGAAACCCTGTCTCAACAAAATATAGAAAAATTAGCCAGGAGTAGTGGCATGTGCCTGCAGTCCCAGATACTGGGGAGGCTGAGGCAGGAGGATCACTGGAGCCAGGAGTTTGAGGTTGCAGTGAGCTATGATGACGCCACTGTAAGCTCTAGCCTAAGCAATGGAGTGAAACCTTGTCTCAAAAAAAAAAAATTTGGCTCACTGTTGCTTATGAAATAAAGTCCAGATTATTTAGCCTGAAATAAATAAATAAATACAATCATGACCTTTAGACCCAAACTTATCAAGTCTAATGCCTTTCCTCTAATTGCAGACAAAGAAACAAAGCAAGGAGGGGTAAAAACCTACCTAACAGGTACAGCACTGTTATTTAATGATAATACTCGTTGCATTAGAATAAATACTACCAAAAAAGAGCAGCTCGGCACAGTGGTACTTGCCTGTAGTCTAGCTACTTAGGAGGCTGAGATAGAAGGATCACTTGGGCTCAAGGCTACAGTAAGCTATGATCGTGCCACTGCACTCCAGCCTGGGCATCATAGCAAGACCTTGTCTCTAAAAAAAATTTAAACTTAAAAAAATTGTTTTAAAGACATATAACTAGTAGTTTCTGCTAGCCAGATTGCTTAAACAGCCTTTTTTCTTTTCAGATTGTACTGACACAAACCTAAACATTTATTTATTCACTCAGCAAATACCTGTGGAACATCAACTCTGAGCCAGGTACTGTTCTAGGTACTGAGGATACAGAGGTCAACAAAACAGAGAACACTGGCAAAAATTGTCAACATCAACTTTTTCACAACTTTGGAAATAAACCAAAGCCTTGTCAAAATGCAAGGAATATTGACTCAAGAAAAACACCTGAATCTCAGTAAGAATAATAAGCCCTGTGGCATTATTAACTTGTCCTATTCTCATCCCCTTCTTGCTACCTCTGCAGTAGCCTTGAAAACCAGCAGTCTTGAGACTACAGAGATGTGAAATCAGCAACTTATATGCTACTGGAAAAGGACAAAAAGGATTTGGAGCTCCCAAAAAGCACAATCCCCAGAGAACTGTCGCTATGTGACCTATGTGGCAGATCCCAAAAAGCTGTATCCTCAGGGCTTGTCTTTCTTTGACCAGATTCAGAGCTCACTGTATATAAACAGCCCCATCCTGAGGGCATGTGTCAAAAAAATCAGTGGCAATTGTTTAACATCCAACATCCTGAGACTGTGATACCAACTGGGGTTAAAAGAGGCTGACCAAAAAACTTTAAAAAGAAATACTAGAGAATGAAAATAACAATCACGTTCCCAGAAATCTAGAAGGACATGTACTTAGGCAAGGCTGTCCCATGACCAGGAAAGACCTGAGAAGGCCCTAATCTGTGGTGGCCTTGATACTTGGAGTAAGCAGAAAATAAAGGCTAAAGCAGAGCTGTAAACTGCCTGCCAGA
This sequence comes from Propithecus coquereli, assembly GCF_000956105.1. Taxonomy (NCBI): domain Eukaryota; kingdom Metazoa; phylum Chordata; class Mammalia; order Primates; family Indriidae; genus Propithecus; species Propithecus coquereli. Next base: position 2,857,916 of record NW_012147986.1, read on the forward strand.
ACATTGAAAATGTACCCTGACCCACATAACTCAATGGCCTTACATGATGAATACAGACTTCACAGAGTTAGAGCCAGAAAGTCACTAAACCAACAGCAGCAGTAGCAACAAGCACTGAGGTGAAAAGTGAATCTGATTTCCAGAGTTGCCATATTATTTCAAATATCCAGTTTTCAACAAAAAATTATGAGATACTCAAAGAAACAAGAAAGTATGCCTGAACACAGGAAATAAAAGGAGTCAATAGGAACTGGCCCTTAGAAAGCCCAGACATGGAACTTACCAGAGAGAGACTTTAAATCAGCTATTATAAATATGCTTGAAGAACTAATGGAAACAATGTTTAAAGAACTAAAGCAAGTATGAAAGCAATGTCTCCCCAAATGCAGATTATCAATTAAAAACAGAAATGATTAAAATAACAAATTCTGGAATTGAAAAGTATAACATCTGAAACAAAAAATTTACTACAGGAGCTCAACAGCAGATTTGAAATGGAAGAAGAATCAGCACACTTGAAGATAAGTAAACTGATATTATACAGGTTGAGGGGACAAAAAGTTAAGGAAAATAAGCACAACCTCAGAAACCTGTGGGACAACCTGAAGCATACCAACATTCAAATAATGGGAATCTTAGAAGGATGGAATAGCCAAAAACTTCCCAAATTTGATGAAAAACAGTAATCTACACATCCAAGATGCTCAACAAACTCCAACAAGATAAAATCAAAGAGATTCATATCTAGACAGACGCATCATATTCTTATTGGTATAATTCAGTTCTGGAAAAAAAAGAAAAAGAAAATAGACACATCATAGTCAAACTGTGAAAAGACAAAGAATCTTTCAAGCATCAGGAGAAAAGCAACTCATCTCATAAAAAGATCCTCAATAAGATTGACAGCTGACTCCTCATCAGAAGCCATGGAGACCGGAAGGTACTAGGTTGACAAAAAATACTGAAAGAAACACTGTCAACCAAGAGTTCTATATCCAACAAAATTATCTTTCAGAATGAAGTAAAATTAAGGCATTCCCACGTGAACAAAAACAGAGAATTCAACACTAGCAGATCCGACCTACAAGAAATACCAAAGTTTCCATCAGGCAAAGATAGAACGCTAGGCAGAAACTTGAATCAAACATAAAGAAACAAAGAACACCAGTAAATGTAATTACATTAGTAAACATAAAATACAGTATGAAAATATATTTGTTTGTAACTCTTTTATTCTTCCACATTTAAGAGAAACTGCATAAAATCATTATAGAACTATAGTAATGGGCTTCTAATGTATAAAGATGCAATTTATATAACAATAAGTGGGGAGATAATGAACCTATATTACAGCAAGTTGGTTTTGACTTAAAACAATTAAGATAATGATTATCATTAATAATAAAGACTGTTTAAAGATGTCAAGTGAAAGAAAATAACTGAAAAAATATATAGTAAAAGAAACAAAATTAAAATGGTACACAGGACACCCCTGTGTCCTGCTATCACCTTTTTTAAGAGACAAGCTCTCACTCTGTCACCCAGACTGGAGTGAAGTGGTGCGATCACAGCATACTTTAACTTCTTCCTGGGCTCAAATGATCCTCCCACCTCAGCCTTCCAAGTAGGTGGGACTACAGGTCCGTATCACCATACCAAGCGAATTTTTTTTTTTTAATAGCGCTGGGGTCTCTCTATGTTGACCATGCTGGTTTCAAATTCCTAACCTCAAATGATCCTCCAGCCTCAGCCTCCCAAAGTGCTGAGAGTACAGGCATGAGCCACCACACCTGGTCCCGTTTCACCTTTGGACAGATAGAGGCTAATTTTACTGCATTTAAATACTAAGACTCGACTCCAAAGAGACCATGAGACACGTAATATGTATGTTTGCTTACCACACACGCACACACCCCCACCTTTGTAAATATTCATAGCTTCTCCCACAAATTGTGGAATATGTATACTTAGCCAACCCGTTGAGTGTAAGTTCCTGTCTTACCCTTCCTCCTTCGAAATGCCTGCTTTTGGTCTCTGCCAGAGGCTATGCTTCCCAAACTGCAGGGTTGCCAGCCTGCAGATTGTAACCCTTTATAAGAAATAAAGCTCTCCAGGCTCTCCTTCCCGAATTTATGCATCTTGTGATTTTAAGTCTACACAGATCAACAAGTGTTAGAGATCTAACATATCCCCAGAAATACATTAAGTCTGGAGACAAGAATGAGCTTCAACCTAGCCAAAAAGCCAATAAGCCAATACATCTCAACAAGAAGCTATCGGGAGACCAGGGAATTCAACAAACATCTGAGTGAATATCTACTACATTCTAATTACTGTGCATAGCACAGAACAACACAAGCACATGGCGTGCACCATAATACTCAAGGGATGTTTGAAAAGAAAGATGAATGGTGACTGAAGTATTAGGGGAAGACTTTGTTGAAGGGGTTAGATAACAGGTTGGATGTCAGAATAGAGAATGTATCCAACCAGGGGAAAAGTTTTGTTTAAAGGGGTAAGATAAGAGCTTAGACTTTGTGGAGTATAGAATGGCATCCAACCAGAAGAACAGCATAAATAAATGTGCAGAATTGGATATTAACCTGGCAAATGCAAATGTCAGGAGTTTCAGGATTTCCATTCAAGTACTTCCAATAGCAGAGAAGAATGAATGCATAACCCCAGGGGTCTGAAGGGTTGCTTACCACAAATTTGAACTCCCTTTTGAGTGTCAGGGTTTACTATTGTCACACGGGCTTTAGTTCACACTATGTACACTCTGAAGTGTAGAACACAATGACAATGTGCCTCCCTAAAGTTGATTAGCATATTTCTAAAAGTCTGCAGAAGATCACACAAGCTACTTTCAAGAGGACACATGGGATCTGATGTGTCCCCGACACACACACACACACACACACACACACACACACATACACACATACAAAAGAAACAAATTTTTGAGCAAGGGCTTCAGGTTTCAATACTGTTTAAAGAAAAAAAATCTTAAGAATATCCTCCAATTGCACATTTCAACCCATGGTTCTCAACTTTGGCTGCAGGTATCTCTAGAGGTGAAGTTCAGCATTTGTATTTTTAAAAGACTCGCCTTTGATTCTAATGTGCAGCCAAGGTTGAGAACTACTGCTTTAACTGAAATAGAAGGGAATTAGTTGCTCCAGATTCCTCTTTGGTAACCTCTGTGTCTTCTAATTCAGGGTTTTGTGACATTACATAGTATCTCCAACATGGAGCAATATTAAAAATACTTAGCAAATGGTACACCATGAAACAGAAAGCAAATTGGCTATAGATCTGGAAGTAAGTCAAGACTCAATGCTAGTGGCAGGGAAAGAGGGTCCTCGGGGAGGGGCAGACACCTCTCCACTCAGGACAGCAGCTATTTCACAACTTTCAACAACTGGAGCATGCTGCCTGAATACCACCCTTCTCTCCAACTATCTCATAGGGTAGGATAAAATTGCCAAAACAAATTTACATAATCTTCATTTACTGAAATAAACAGAAAAGTATAATGCAACATTAGCAACATAAAGGTCAGTGCTGTAAAATCAGATATCAAAGATGGGGGGGCAGTAATTCCATAAAGTTTGGAAATTGTTTTCTAAAGTAAAAACCAATATAATCTGTACATCCCCTCAGTGGGTCTTTTTCACAGTTCTGTAATAACCTGAATTCCCTTCAAAAATGATTTCTTAATTTCTCAAAGCAAGCAATTTCTCCATGTCAGCCAAACCACAGATTTTTTTAAAAATGACACACATAGGCAGGGCTGTATCTGAACTTGACCTGCCTGCTGAGCATGCAGCAACATGCTACCCACCTATATAAAGTTATACACATACACACACAAACACACACACATGTGGGTTTTTTTCTTTTTTGAGAAAAAGTCTTCCTATATCAACCAGGCTGCTCTTGAACTCCTCACCTCAAGCAATCCTCACAACTCAGCTTCCCAAGTAGCTGGGACTAAAGATACACACAACCAAGCCCAGCTAATTTTTTTACTTTTAGAGACAGGGTCTCACTGTGTTGCCCACACTGGTATGGAACTCCTGGCCTCAAGCAATCCTCCTGCCTCAGCCTCCTGAGTAACTGGGACTACATGTGCATGCCACCAAAAAAGGCTTAGAATATATATTCTTTGAGAGCAAGGACATGTTCTAGGTCCTATACCTTCTACCTAGAATAGTGCCTGGCACATAACAGGCACTCAGTATGGGGTAAATGAATAAATGAATAAATGAGTACTTTAAAACAATATGCACTGTAGCTGGACTTAATGTACCCAGAGGAAAGGCATTCAAGGAATTGACCTAAGAATGATGTTTAAAAAGAAAGAAATCCCTAACTACTGCAAGTTATAGAAGCAATAGAAATTCCTCAACTCTTACATTTGTCATGTTCAATACTTGGTCATATGACACATCATTTCACCTTTTCAACTATTTATCTTAAAACAGTCATAGTAATGAAATATTAACATTTACAAGCTGAATTTCTCCAGCACCTAAACCTGTAAACCAGAATAAAAATTAACACACACTAACAGCTTTTAAAAATATAGGTTGTACCTTTCAAAATTAGACTATTTTATGTTATTTTCCCTGATTACCAAAGTAATACACATAGAAAATTTTAAAATCTAGAAAAGCATAAGGAAATGAAAGAGGTCCATGTACTCTCACTACCCAGGACAGTACTGGAATTTAATATCCCAATTTAAATTATTGGGGTACAGAACTTATACTCTACTTCAGGCTGCTGGCTTCCCTGAAACATCATGTCATTATTAAAGCCCATTTAAGTTTTTTGATCCTTTCTACAAGCTTTTGTACACATTATCTCATTCATCTACACAACACCTGCTCAGCACAGGGATTAAGAGTAAGGACTCCAGAGCCAGAATGCCTGGGTAGAACTCCAGTTCTACCACTGACTAGGTGGGTGAACTTGCACACTTAAAACCTCTCTATGATGCCACCTTCCACATCTGTACAAAGTGCTAAGAAGACTACCTACCAGAGAAAGGTGTCATGAGAATTCAAGTAGTTAACATTTGTAAAGCATCTAAGAGTGTCTGGCAACACTAAAAAGGCATTTGCAGGCCGAGAGCAGTGGCTCATGCCTGTAATCCTAGCACTCTGGGAGGCCAAGGCAGGCAGATCGTTTGAGCTCAGGAGTTCGAGACCAGCCTGAGCAAGAGCAAGACCACGTCTCTACTAAAAATAGAAAGAAATTAACTGGACAATTAAAAATATACAGAAAAAAAAAAATTAGCCAGGTATGCTGGTGCATGTCTGTAGTCCCAGCTACTTGGGAGGCTGAGGCAGGAGGATCACTTGAGCCCAGGAGTTTGAGGCTGCTGTGAGCTAGGCTGATGCCACAGC
>NW_012147986.1:2864312-2865689 GCF_000956105.1 Propithecus coquereli
GACATCCCAAGTTCAAGGCACATGTCCACACCCACAGCTGTGTGAGTGACTTGAAGCCAGACACTTCAAGCCTCTGGGTCTCACTTCCTCAGCTGTTAAATGAGCACACGAAGGTTGCTGCTAGCTCAAAACATTCTCTGATTCCTCAACACAAACCCAGAGGTTTAAGAACTGACAACAGCCTCCACCCCCACCCCCACTCCTTGTCTGTAATTCCAGATAATAGAAGATACTGATAACCAGTGTCCCATTACAGGAGAGCAGCTAGTACCAACCGCTAACAGGAAAGTGAGGAAAACAGTTTTTACCAACTTCTCTGTCAAAGACAATTAACAAGGCAGAAAAGTTTCAGTTCTCCATCTGATGAAAAAAATGTCACACAGAAATCTGATGAGATCTAAGACCAAAATTACATACCCAGATCTTTGACAAAACGCTTCATGTGCAGATTTAAAGGATGGATGATGGAACCTCCTGCCTCATAGTCTTGCCCCTGCACTTTCATAGTGGCCAGACGGCCCCCCACCTCTTCTCTTTCAAACACGTCAATCTTCACATTTTTCCCAAATTTCTGCCGCAGAATATAGGCTGCTGAAGTGCCACCGATTCCGGCTCCAATAATCGCTGAGGGGGGAAAAAGGAACAGTTTTTTTTTTTCCCCTCTTACCATGTGGGTTGTTTTGTTTTTGAAGGCCATTAACTAACAATGGCTGTTACTGAAAGCTATGAGCAACAATTCAGGGAAGCCTGGAGAAGAGGGGCAAGGACACCTGCACTGAAGATCCAACTCTCTGATTCTGCACAGACACAGACACCAGACAACAGTGGTCGTATGTTCATTTAAAAATTGACACTAATTCGATTTTTTTCCCCCGATACCCAAAGGTTCTCACAGGTCTTTCTGGAGGCACCAATGGGCCTGCACACCCCTCTTGGTGCCCAACTCATGGGAACAGAAGAGGTGGCCTTCGCAGTGAGCATTTTAAACAAAGTGACCGCCATTTCTAGCTTTGTTCTGTCTCAATGGAGACTCAAAGTACATAGGTTAATGATCCCAAAGAACACAATTTTAAAAAGGAGGGGAGGGAGGCATTGAGAAGCAGAGAGCAAAGCAGCAAAGCGCCTGAAATTAGAGCAGATTCTTTCAGCAGCTGTACTAGTCCTAAGCAAAGAAACTGTGCAAGCCAGGGGCCTCTGAGAGCAGGCCGACCTCAGCAAAGCGGAGATGGGGAAAGGGGGCTGCACCCTATCCTATCAAGGGAAGCGGACAGGGTCAGCGTGTTTCCACTGCCCTGTGCTGTGTCTGCGTGCGCCTGAAATCTGCATAGCCGGAGCGGCCGGGCGCTCCAGGTCCAGTCAGAACACTGGCCTCCCAAG
>NW_012147986.1:2866419-2867860 GCF_000956105.1 Propithecus coquereli
TCTCAGAGAACGCGCACACAGCTAATCCCCGCCAGAAACAGGACACTGGGGCAACAGTGCTTACCGATTGATCACTATGTTCCGGGGACTGTTGGGTAGGAGATGAGTGGGCAACGGTGCAAGGTGAAAGAAAAATGAGGGAGACTGGGGATGGGGCGGTCTGAGGTGAAGGGACTGGAACAGTAGTGACCAATAGCATGAATAAAAGTAGTATACCTGTAAGGAGACCAGAACGTCTCCTCATATGCCTCTCTCTAAGCGCACCCCAAGGGCCATTCAGACTATACTGCTAGGATAGCTAAAGGGAAGCCATTTTGCTTCTAGTTTGTTTTTGGCTTGTTCTGTCTTAAAAAGTAGAATTAACCTGCTGCTTGCTTACGAAAAACAGATCAAAAGTCAGGAACAGGCCAAGTGCGGTGGCTCATGCCTATAATCCTAGCACTTTAGGAGGCTAAGGCGGGAGGATTGGTTGAGGCCAGGAGTTCAAGACCAGCCTGAGCAAGAGCAAGACCTCAGCTCTACAAAATAACAGAAAAATTGGTAGCGCGTACCTGTAGTCCCAACTACTGAGAGGCTGAGGCAGCAGGATCGCTTGAGCCCGGGAGTTTGAGGTTGCAGTGAGCTAGGATAATGCCACTGCACCCTAACCCAGGCAACAGAGCAAGATCTTGTCTTTAAAATAAAAAAAAAGAGTCAGGAACAGGCCAACCACAGACAGTTGATAACAAGATCCACCAATTTACTGTTTGTCATAACTAGGTGAATAAGTCATGACTTGCACAAAGCTTGCTTGCTGCTACTTACCCCCTTTACCTCTTCTCTTTATAAATTGCTCAGTAAGCAGAGAAAGACGAGATGGTCTTTGAGAAAATAGTCTGCCATCTCCTCAGGCTGTCCCCACTTCACTCCTCTTGTGTTTGGTTCTTGGATGGTGGCAGCCAAACCTGGCTTCAGCAATATCCTTAGCAGTAAGGACTATTTCCAGCTGAAGGCAACTGAGAAGACCCTAGATACAAGACAAACTCTCTGTCCTCTTCCATTTGCCTAAATACAGGACATAAGTTTACAAACGCAAAGGTGTCCCTCCTCCCCTTTCTACCTGGAAGGACAAAGTTTAATAACTGAAGACAACCTTAGATCTGTTAAATAAAATTTATAGGAGACCATTGGTTTGGACTGAGCTCCTGCACTAAGCCCAACAGACCAAACCAAAATAATTACTCATGCTAAAGTTCTACATCACCAAGCCAAAACTAAGTTGCTCATCTGTCCTTCTAAAAAACCAGCAGAGAGAGAAGTAATAGCTAAATCCCGAAACAGGCTAGTTTTAGCTAGGATAAGGAATTCCCCTCTGCTTTAACCTGTACAATGAAAGTAACTTTGAAATGACCAATTTGCTTTTTTGTTCTGTTTCTGTTTTCTTCAGTTCTTTTTTTTTTTT
>NW_012147986.1:2869371-2881045 GCF_000956105.1 Propithecus coquereli
TATTTCTATAACTTATAAAAAGCATTATGCAATGCATAATGTGTACCATGAACCACGTTTCAGAGCCCTAATTTCTCTGCCCCCTAAAAAAGGACTACATTTTCTGACTCATTTACTTTTAAGATTCTTGTGACCAATTTGCATTAAATAATTTTTTCTTAAATAATTTTCAATGTACGTTCTATATATCAAAGAAATGCAAATATTTTAAAAATCCGGCATCTGGATATATTTTTCTCTCTCTCAAATATTTAGTTAGCACCACAGCAAATTCTTCTTAATGAAAACTTGATTTTCTAAGTAAAAATTTTTAAATTAAGATTGTTCTGTACAGAAAAAGTACAAACATCCATTGAACTGTATTGGGATGAGAGAAGATAAATGGTTTTTTGTATCAGTGAAAAACAGCAGATTATACACTGTCGATAAACTCTGATTTTTAAATAAATAATATATGAAAGTCATCTTCACGTGAAAATGAGCGTGTTCTTGTACATACTGATTACAAATTATGTTAGCAAGCGCCGCCAACAGCGCCGCTGGTGTAGTGGTATCATGCAAGATTCCCATTCTTGCGACCCGGGTTCGATTCCCGGGCGGCGCAGCTTGTTTTTCCCCCCTCCAAAAATGAGACAACTTGACGAGTCGGATAAATCTATCCCCCTATGGAAATATTTAGGATTCTTAATCTCTTTGCATATTACTGTTTCATTATTATTCACCGTTGAATCATTCGGAGCTGGAGCTGGTACACAAAAAAGTTCACCCAAGTCCTGAAAGAATTAATCCTTGCGCCTGCGCAGTCTGAGACATCCCTCGCGTCTGGTGGAAGAGCGGCTGCGCAAGTAGTGAACCTATGGATTGAGGTGTACCCTGGCGGCCGGGAGGTTGATCGTGCAAGGTTATTCTGCGCCTGCGCGGCTCGCGTCACTTCGCCGGCTGCTCCTAGGTACAGGACTAGGTAACCTCACTGTTCGCGTCGGGCGGGGAAATTTAGTGTAATTACAGGCGAAAAAGGAGGTGGAGGAACCTGCGGTCAGCCGGAAAAACCCCGCTATTCCGCAGCCATAGCCGCTCAAACGATTTGGGAGGTAGTGAAGGGAAGGGAGCTGGATCCGGAGGCGCCGCCGCGACAGCAGCAGCTATGGAGGACGAGATGCCCAAGACTCTGTGAGTCTGGGGCAGCGATGAGGGAGGCGGGATGGTGGTCGTCCCGGAGGGAAGGCCTCGGCCCTGCGCCGCTCCCCAGCCTATTGTTCTCCGTGGATGCCGCGATATCGTGGTTCTTTTCTCCTCAGCACACACCTGGATGCTTAGAACCGAGACCGGGGCTGTGAGAGGCTAAAGTGGAGGGGAGAGGAGGCGCCACTCTGGAAATTAATCCCTTCACCTTAACGACACCATTGCGTGGCCTTTGGCCTCGCCACGGGCCCTCTGTGGTCTTAGACCTGGAGAAAAGACTTTTTCATTCAAACCTCTTTTTGGAACCCAGCGAACCCTCCTTTTGTCCCATTGCGGTCTTTCCTTCTATTTTTTCCCCGCCCCGCCCCCTTTTGGATTAACCTCCTTTTATCTTTACAGCCGTCTCCCTTTAATTTTACTTTAACTTCCTCCTGAAACTCTTCCTTTCTTTTTCTTTTCGGTGATAAGATCTTTTTTCTTGAGGCTGCTTGTATTCATTTTTTGTGAGGTAAACTTTATTCTCGCAGTTGACAGCTCGAAAAAAGCCAAGCATTTTTAACCTCACTTTCGCTTTCCTTCTGTAGCACCCCCTATCAAAAAGCCTAACTGGACAACCCAAGAATTTTGAAAGTGCTTTATAGAAATGGAAATCTCATCCGGAGGTATATATCAATCGAGGAGAGGTGGATTTAATACATTTTTATAGTCGCTACTCTTGTGATTGACATGTTGCTGAACGAACGCGCAGTTTTTATGAAGCAACAATGGATAAATACCTTAACATATTGAGTCAAGTCTGAGGATTTTTAAAGTTAGTGTTAAGTTATCTGAGCTTTGGATATTTCTTTGGCAGGTAGCCTTCCCCACGGCATCCTTTGTTTTTCAAAGTATTATCAGATGAGGTGATTCTGCCTTTGTTGCATTTCTCAGAAAAAAAAAGAAAAAGGAAAAACCTCAGTGAGTTCTTGACTTAGATTTTTGTTTTTATTTTTGGAATATTGGCAATTTGAGAGCTCTATGCATTAAAAATAAAATTTTAGGTTTCTCTTTGCAACTCTACATATTAAAGCTGTTCTGAAGTACAATGTATTAATAATTCTTTTTTTCACCTCCAAAAATTTTTCACTTTTATGTTGCTATTTCTAATCTGTGTGGGAAATATGGTTACACTTGTTTTCTTAATAGATTAATGAATTTTTTGCCAGTTTGTCTGATAATCTGTTACTTTGAAGTAGCTTTTCAACAGAGCGCAGCAATGAGGGCATGACCTTTGTTTTTGGAAAGATTGTATCTGTAGGTGAGTACTCCCTAAAAAAAATTATTAGTCTCATGATGTTAATGGAAACTTTTATCCCTTTGCCTCAGAGCCAGAAGCATGACAGTCAACAGAGTATTGGTTTAAAGTTCCCCTCATCTTTTATAACGTATTTAAATTAAATTTTTTTTTTCTATTTTTAGGAGGCAGGGTCTTACTGTGTCACCCTAGGCTGGAGTGCAGTGGTGCGATAATAGCTTAGTGCAGCCTTGAACTCTTGGGCTCAGCCTCTGTAGCTGGGACTACAGGCATGCGCCAGCACACCAGGCTAATTTTCATATTTTTGTAGAGTCAGGGTCTCCCTTTGTTGCCCACGCTGGTCTGGAAGTCCTGACTTCAGCAATTTTCCCGTCTCGACTTCCCAGAGTGCTGGGATTTACAGGCATAAGCCACCATATCCAGTCTAAATTTAAGATTCTTAATATTATTTTGAAATTTTTTAATTTCAGAAACTGCCAGAAATATCTGGTAACTTAACATTTTTAGTAGGTTGATTTGGGAATATCAAATAATGAAGACAACTTCAACTTTCTCCAGCCAGTCTACAAAAGCAGGTAGTTAAATAGTACTAGCTTGAGGACAGGGACCAATCACTGCAAGAGATATAATAGAGTTTTATTCACAGATAGTTATTGAATGCTTATTGTATGCAGCGCTTGGTGTTAAGTGATTTACATGCTCATTTAATCCTCATCAGAATTCTGGTGTAAAGTACTCCATTTTGCAGCTGAGGAAAAGCAAAGCTTAGAGTTTGAGTAACTCACCCCAAATCATATACCTTTTTGTTTTACTTCCTGCAACTCTACTGTCCTCAGCTTTTTGTTACACTTATGACTTATTTTGCCTTATATACATCACTAGAACATCCTATCCAAGAATCTTTTCCCCAAAGTAGTCCATGCTCTAAAATATCCTGTCTCTTCCCTTCTACCTCCCTCAACAAAAAAAATCCCACCTTTCGAGTCAGGCCAATCTTGATTAAATATGAAGGTAGTAATCCCTAAATTTTCCCACCAGTGTTTTTACTTTAACTGTAAAATGTTTGCTTTAATGACCCTGGAAGTGAGGGGCTTTTAACATATTCTTATCAGAGTGTCTGTCTGTGGTAAGTAATCCATAAATTATTTTAAAGAACTGATACAATTTCAAGCAATGAATCAAGATTTTATTCATTCTTCAATATAAAATAGAGTCTGACTGTTAGTATCAGCATTGTACCTAAATGACTTCGAGGAAATACCTTTATTTGCCACATGTGAGTGTTCAGCATCACGTGTTAAGTTAGAGATTGCCAGTATTCAATTTCTTGTCAGTAACACTTTGGAAACATATTGTGAAGCAAACTTTCTCGAAGTTTATAATACAAGATCATTTTGATGAGTACCGAGTTAAAAGTTCACACCTCTGTAGTGAGTGGATGAGTGATGTATACATACTACCATACTCATGTATATTCTTGAAATTTTCTATAGTGAAATAAAAATATGTGTATAGTGAGTATGAATTAGTCTTGGTCACTTTAAAAAATTGAACTTGTAAATTAAAAGCTATACACTGGACTAGAAAAATATTGCTGGTGTTACTTGATGGAAGTTAATTTCCTCAAATCCAGACACAACCTTTGTGATTTACTCTCAAATGCATATGAGTACTCTCTTTTGAGATAGCTGTACAGTTATTGTGTGGCTATCACATTTGCTAAGATTACAGGTCTATAAATTGTAGACCAATTTAAAAGCTTACAACTAAATAATCACTGCATTCTAAATGTATGCCTTGCCTTTCTCTAAATATTTAGAGATATTTAGAGAACCCTGTAGTTATCTTTAATTCTTCTTATCCAACCCACTCCTCTCCATATACTTTTGGCCTTGTAATTTGTATGATATAGCATCTCTTTTGTATTGAGTTGAGTTTGCTCGTTTGCTCTCATCCAAAGATTAGATTTAAGGTAAAGTTGACCAAACTGAGATATTTATTTGAGAATACTTATGATGCTTCCAAATAACTATTAGTAATTAAGAATATGCTAGGAACATTAAATTCTTTCAGTAATATTGAAGGCATACCACATGACTATCACTGTTCTGGGAGCTGGGGATAACAACAGTAAATATAATAGGCCTTTTGAGAACTTGTGTAAGGGCTGAGTGGGATAGCTCAATACTGTAATCTCAGTGCTTTGAGAGGCGGAGGCAAGAGGATTGCTTGAGGCCAGGAGTTTGAGACCAGCCTGGGCAACACAGCAAGACCAAATAATAGAAAATGTTTTTAAAAAATTAGCCAGGACTGGTGGTGTGTGCCTATATTCCAAGCTACTCCAGAGACTGAGGTGGGAGAATAACTTGAGCCCAGGAGTTCAAGGTTACAGTGAGCTATGATCGTGTACCATGTGCCAGCCTAGAGTAACAGTGAGACCCTGTCTCTAAAAAAAAGAGAAAAAAAAATTACATATAGTGCAGGGTAGGGAGCTTGGAGTGGATATTTAGAGAATGGTAAGGGAAGGTCACCCTTTTGTAAGTGACATTTAGAAAGAGCTAGTGCAAAGGCCCTTGGGGATGTGCTTGTGGTAGCCTTAGGGGAAGAGTAGGAAATGAGGTTGGTATGGTAAGTAGGGATGGTAGGAGAGGTAGAAGATACCAGATTATACAGGGCTTTTTGAGGGCTATGTCTTGTCTGAGTAGGAATGGAAGCCATAGGAGGGTTTTAAGCAGAGGAGTGGTATAATCTGTCTTAACCTTTAAAACTGCAGAAACAAGTAGCCTAGAAAGGGAGCCAGTTCGGGTGAGAGATAAAATGATGGCTGTAACAGTAGTTAGTTCCGGTAGAAGTGATGAAAAGTGGTTGGATTCTGGATATGTTTTGAAAATAGGGCAATAGGAATTACCAATGGATTGGATGTGGCATGTGAGAATGGCATCAGTAATAAGTGGGTTTATTTACAAATGTGTAATATCAGTTGTTTAAAATGTCAGTTTATTGTAAACTACCAGTAAAAATAAAAACAATCTTGAGAGCATGCATATTGCTTAAGACATCTGCAGGCAGGCATAGTACTAGATACATTTGTTCAAGCCAAGTAAAGGAAGTACTAGTTAATGAACAAGGCAGTTTCAGCTATCTCATGCAACAGACTATCCTTTGTGAAGAGTAGACAGTTATTAAATAATACTAAAGTTAGAATGCTGATACATGGTACATATACAAGCACATAATAGTCTACACAATCTCATAATTAGTAAAAGATATAACTAACCTTTTTCCCCTAGGGTAACTGAGGCAAAATGAGATAATTTCCTGACAAATTTCAAATGTTCAGAAGTCAATTTGAGCGAGTACAATTATCTCTTTAAAAATATTTATAGAGCACTTGCAATGTTCCAGACAGTGTTCTAGACAGTAGATATGAGTAAAAATAAAAATCCCTACTCTTAATAGAATTTATCATTAGGTAAAAACCTATTCATTCATGCTTTTTACTCAGATTTTCACAGGGGCCTCATTATCAAATTCTGTGTTTTTGTGTGGTGATTGTGTCAGGAAATAAACCCAATGTAGCATTCTGCTTTATAAATTTTATTTGTAGGTTGATTTTGTGCAGCTGTAGGTTGATTTTCTAGAGCTGTATCAATAAAAAGGGATAATTATGCATTCTGGAACTGGGGGTGGGGGAATAAATAATAAATAAAAAGGAATATTTTAAGTGTTTCAGTTTCCAGTCTTGTAACTATCTGAGCTTAGTTATCAGCCTCAAAAATATGGATTAAATTGATGTGAAATCCTATCCCTGGCAGAGTTGTCATGGTTTCACTAATTGCATTAATGACTTTTCCCATTGATTCTCACTTCTTAGATATTATTTAATATTTATTCTGAAATATTAAAATCCTACAGAAAAGCTATAATTCTTCAGCTCTTTAGCCAGATTGGACCTTGTAAAAACTGCAAAATGCTTATGGGTATAAGAGTATTTTACTTTATTCTGTTTTTACATATAACTTAAAGCCATTACTTGTGGCTAATAAATTCAGTTACTACACTTAGATTGGGAAATGACATAAAAATAATAGATATTTGATACTGTGAAAGTGTCTTTTACTTTATTTTTAAAGGTTGTGATATAAGTTTTTCTTACATTTAGGCAATTCCTATTTATCACACCTTAATGTGTAGAGAAAACATTAAACTTATTCATCTAGTTGTTAACTCTGAATCATAATATGTATAAAAAGACAAATTTAAAATTTTTTAATGGGAAAGACAGTACTGAAGAGAAATCCTTTTATCCCACAGTCTCTCCTTCCTGTAAATTTTGGTGTTCTTTTCTCCAGAAAAGAAAATCATGTATATTTATATGTGTATCTGCTACTTTCTTTCTCATTCTTTCCAATTTAACTCTTTTTTTACTTGGCATTTTAAAAAGTTAATTGTTTTGTTAATTGGCTTTGATTGGTTGCCTTAGATCTTAAAATGTTGTTAAACTTTTGTCCTAATGCTGCAAGGTCATCTACATGTCATATAGATGGAATAAACAAACATTTTCATCCTTTTTATTCTTCTATCACATTTAATATCAGTAGGCTTTGGATAAAGGAGACAAGATTCCTTTACCCATAGAGAAAGCTAAGAGGGAAAGACAGGGGAAAATGATGGGAAATTTAAAACCAGTCTTTTCTTGATCTAGGTCTCCTTCCTTAGCCTAGTAGTAGCATGTATGGAATACTTGCTATGTGTTGTTTTAATGCATTATCACAAATGCTCAACAGAAACATAAGCAAGGCATATTTCTCATTTCCTGTATGAGGAAATGAGGCAAAGCAAGGATATAAACCCCAGTTGATCTACTGGAATATAAATCCTCTGCATTAGTTTACATTTTGTTGCTGTCCTCTCTCCCTGTCTGATCATATATTAATACTTCCCTGGGTAAAGATCAGTAGGCAAAATGTTCATGGGTGCCTAGCTACAGAAAAAGCTAGCTAGGTTAACCTTTGCCACTTTTCATAAATTTTGGATTTTGAACACTCAAAAGCTTAGATTTTTATTATTCAAATCTAAACTCCAGTCTATTCACATACTTAGACTGGTATTTATACTCTTATTCCTTGAAGTATAAAGGCTGATAACATGTATATATGCTTAGATTCTTTTTATTCAAAAAGTTACAGTTTTTTTCTGGATACAAATTAAGTAAAATGCACATTGTTTTTCATTTGTTTGCTCTACTCTTGAGTGCAAGCTACTTTTTCTAACCACATTTCAATGCTTGTCAACATTGATCTTTGTAATAGAATTCCCATTTAGTGTTTTATTAGTTGGAATTGAACAATTTTTATTTTCTCTAATTTTCTTAAACAAAATAGTTGTAATGAATTTTGAGGTTGCCTCCTTGCTCTAAAATTCTTGAAAATAATTCCCAGTGACTCTTAAACTATTACTTGTGCTTGAAACAAAATGGTATATTCCTTTATTCTAGTAGCTTTCTAGTCTTTTGAATTAGTTTCTTATTTTAACAATTCTGCATAGGAGATTATGAAAAGAATTTTAAAATGGACTACAAAGTCATTTGGTATTTTGAACTGATAAGTATAAAATATTGGATTTTTTTTTGTTTAATTCTTTAATTCATAATAAAACATCCAGGCTTTACCTGTCATATAACCCCAACTGGAAGAACAGCAGAAAAGGGGAGACAATTTTTAAAAGGCTTCTGAGCAGGCAAAAAAATTGATGTCAGAAAGTCCATGTTATTAGCTCCCCTCACTCTCCATTTGTAGGCCAGATGTCTTGTACCTCTGATCGAAGGAAGTGGTGCCTGTTTATTGCTCCAGGTATCTGAGAGGAACCAAAGCCATGGGCAATCACAAGAAAGGAACTCTTTCTTTTGCAAGTGTCTTCTACATTTTTAGTGTGAAGTTGCTGTACTATGTGGCACCTGGTGGCTCTTCAGCCCTACTTAACATCCATAACAAATCTTGCAACCTCCTTTGCAGCTGCTACCACAGTCATGATTGTCGGCAGGCAGCCTCTAGCCATCCACTAGGTCTTCCCTTCCTCTCCTCCTCCCCGCCATCCAGCCTGATTACATCAGCCAATACTTCTTAGATCTGTGAAGAACTTTGCTGGCACTCTTAACTGCTCCTCAAGAACCACTAAGAGCTTACTGCGTCCTTCCAGCCCCCTGAGTCTCCACTGTCCCAGTGCCCCACCACCGTTGAATCTCATTGGTATACCAGGACCACAGGGACTACTGTCTAGAAGCAGGAGGTGGGAGGCCGAGGCAGGAGGATCAGTTTAGGCCAAGAGTTCACGACCAGCCTGAACAAGAGCAAGACCGCTTCTCTACAAAATAGAGAAAAATTATCTGTGTTGTGGTGGCACATGCCTGTAGTCCCAGCTACTTGGGAGACTAAGGCAGGAGGATTACTTGAGCACAGGAGTTTGAGGTTGCAGTGAGCTATGATCACACCACTGCACTCTAGCCTGGACAACAGAAGCAAGTGGTTAAGGGTGTAGCCTCTAGAGCCAGATGGCCTGGATGTAAATATTGCCTTTACTACTTACAAACACGTGGCCTTGCCCAAAGTACTTATCTTTCCTGTTTTCTCATCTGTAAAATTGGAATAGTAGTAATAACAACCACATAAGATTAGAATGAGGATTAAATTAATAGTTATTTGCAAAGTATGTGGCACACAGTAAGCTAGATGTTTGTAAGTAAATAAATTAGACTTTCCATACCACCAGACCTCTATGTCCAGAATTGATCATGGGGTCCATAGTTTTTCTCACTTATTTTCCTTGTAATTTTTAAATTTGAAATATTTCAAGCACACAGGAAATTAAACACAAAGACTAATATAGCCAACACCTATGTGCTTATTAGGTAAACTAAGTTTTAAAGTATTTGTGTAGCATAGAGAGAAATATGTGTGTGTGTGTGTGTGTGTGTGTGTGTGTGTGGTATATTATTCTAAGATTTAGAGATGGGATTCTGCCTGAGGAGAAATGGTTCTTTTATTTAACTTGGGTATAAAAGTGAAGGAAAATACACCCAGTGGACTGGGGGTCTGGAGCCAGAAAGGAAAACATGACAGGTGAAGGAAAGAGGAGCCAAACCTCACGGCAGGTGGGATGTTCTGCTTCTCCACCAAAGACAGAAATAGCTGAGGACGACTTTATAAATCACAGTATCCAAGTTAAAATTGTTTGCTATGCTGTGATGCCATATAACTTCTCTTGTTGTCTCAAACTTTTGGTCAACAACCACCACTTACACATGCTCCATTGTGTGCATGGTACAGAGAGGGAGTGTAGCAATCAGGGCAGTGCCTAGTAGAGAATAACCAGGTTCAGAGATGGACTTGCACACACAGGAGATGAGATGTAGCAGGGAGGGAGAACTCCACAGAAGCAAGGGAATTCCAACCAGGATTAAATAGAGAAATGTAAGCCCCTTACAATCCTCAGAGAAATTGAGAGAAGGATGTCATATTTCCCAGAAGATGTAAATGAAGGCAATTTTTTTAAAACAATTTTTTAGAGACAGGGTCTCATTCTGCCACCCAGGCTACAGTGCAGAGGTGTAATCACAGCTCACTGCAGTATCGAACTCCTGGGCTCATGTAACCCTCCTGCCTCAGCCTCCCAAGTAGCTGGGACTACAGGTGCACACCACCACACCTGGCTAATTTTTGTATTTTTCATAGAGACAGGGTTTCACTATGTTGTCCAGGCTGGTGTCACACTCCTGGCCTCCATCTGTCCTCCTACTTTGGCCTCCCAAAGTGCTGGGGGTACAGGTGTGAGCCACAGCACCCAGTCAACAATTTTATTTAAATCTTAACTCACAGGTGACCCCAGCAAGGAGGAGGACTTTGCAGACATTCAGTGGTCGATATTGGCTTTACACATTGGGCACCTTTGCCAAACTGGCAAGAAATTATAGGAGTCGACCTCCAATAGACAGTCCTTCACCAGAAAATGGAAGATAACTTCATGTTTTCTCATAAATACCTGCCTAGTGAATCTGAACATCTCCATTCAGGTAATAGAGTGTAGGAATTGCAGGTTGCAATGTATTTATTATGCTCTGAATTCTTCATACACGAATTTTTATTTAACTTGGATATAAAAGTGAAGATTCCAGGATTTGGAAGGGACAGGCCAGAGGAAAACACACACAGATGACTGGGGAACTGGAGCCAGAAGGGAAGACATGACAGAGGTGGAGGAAAGAGGAGCCAAACCTCTTGGGAGGCGGGATGTTCTAGTTCTCCACTGAAGGCAGGAAGAGTTGAGGGCCACACTAAGTTAAAGAAAAAAAAAAAGAGAGAGAGAATATTCTTAGCTTAAAAAAAAGAGAGAGGAATATTCTTTCCATCACTCCCTCATGCAGTTAGCAAGCCAACGATATGCAGGACTTTCCTGAGTTCCAAAGGAATTTAGAGCAATTTAGAACAGTTAGATGGGATTTCTGCTTGCTGGGTTTGCAGTCAGGTAACCATGTAAGGCTAACTGGAATGAAGAGCTGGGGAAAAAATTATGTCAACAAATGCTATAGAAATTCCAAGAAGTGGGATAGATCCTCATGAGTGGGAATATTTTAGGAAGGCCTCTGGAAAGGTGGGATAGGCCTCTGGGCTGGGCCTTGGAGGGCAGGTAGGTTTGAATAGGGGGAAAGATGCTCTGTGTTGACTTACGCCGCTGTCTCCTTGGCACCGACACATCATTAACCCTTGAGGGCCCCACTTCAAAGGAGCAAGAGCTCAAGAGTCTCCCTTGAGTTTGCCTAATATTTAGCTGAACAAGGAATTTGTTGCCAGTATGACTTTCCAAGCATGCATAAAATTCTTTCTCCTTTAAATAGTTGGAACAGAACCAATTAGGCCTTATCTTACCATTCTCTTTTCTCCCAAGCAATCTTCCCAGGCTCTTCTCCATGCCACACACATCAAGGAGAATGCTGTCTTGGTCCCAGAAGACTCAGCCACTCAACTAACATGGGGTGGGAGCAGGCTTCCTTAAAGCCCCGAGGTGTGCCCTATCAGAACAGTCCTGAGAGACTGAATATACAGATGGACAATGGCCAGGCCATATACAAGAATAGAACTTTGCCCTGCAACAGGCAACAGCCTGCCCAGAAAGCCAACCTTTTTTTTTTTTTTTTTTTTTTTT
>NW_012147986.1:2883370-2885280 GCF_000956105.1 Propithecus coquereli
CCTCTTTAGTAAAGGATGTTGTAGGGAGTAAAGTTGATGAGAACCACAGAGATGTTTTAATCCAGTCATGCTCATCTTACAGATAAAGAAACTGAGTACCAGAAAAAGGAAGGCCTAAGACCAGCACAGATCCAAAGATTTCAAAGAAAGTTCCAGAATGGACCTTCACTGTCATGAGAAGCAGAGCCCTTTGGGTCAAGAGTTTGTGTGACAAGCCTAAGGTCTCCTGAGCCACTCCAGGGCCCTTCCTTAGTGGCTCCCGGCACTTGTGCTCCCAAAGCCTGACCCACAGCAGGTTCCACAAATTATTATCACTACCATCATTGTTTTTTTGCTATGACAACCACAGTAATAAGAGGGGAAGAGAAAGAAATACAGGATTCCCAACAACAATAATAATTATTTACCTCATATCTCAGAGAAACTAACTCATGGCCTGCTACCACAGCCCTGAGAGTTAATAGTATTGTCCACAATTTATAAAAGGGAGAAGGAAGGAAGAAAAAAGGGAGTGGCTCTGTTACGGAGTTAGCTGAAGGACAGATTGTCAGAGGTAGGCGGAGAACACAGAAGAATTTGATGCTCAGCCCAATATTGAATCTGTAGACCAGCGTTTTCAACAAAACCTAGATCTGTGACCTGCAAAATATTTCAGCTCAGGACTTTCCAAACTCTTTTGATCATTTACTATAGTAGGAAATATAATATTATATTTATACCTATGCATATATATAAACAAAATGAAGGCTTTCACAAAGCAGTCCTTTAACCCTTGTATTCTGATATTTTCTCTTTCATTCTAGTCTACCTTGTTTTTTAAATTATTAGTTGCAATCCCCTAAATGTATTTCACTACAAACTAATGACTCGTGTCCCACAGTTTTAAAGTACATATCTTCAGATGAAAGGTGAAAGAGCAGTCCTAACGGGGAAGGGCTGGATGAGAGTCCTCCAGAAGAAAGTAGGAGAAATGTAGTTACGTATGAGAATAGAGTCAAATTGGTGAGACGGCATCATCTATGTAGAATTTTTACCCACAGTGTTGAACCTGAATGCAATCATGTAGGCACAATCAGGCAAACCCTGACTGGAACATTATAAGGCAACAAGCCTGGAAGTCTTTAAAAATCTCCTTGTCGTGAAAGACATGAAAATGTGAGAGACTATTCTAGGTTAAAGGATACCAAAGAGACATGACAACTAAATGAAATATGTAATCCTTAATTGAATTATGGCTAGAGAAAGAAACAACAAAAACAAAAAACCCAGCCACCAAGTACATTATGGGGATCATAAGGGAAATTTTAATGGAGTCTGCATATTAGATGATACTATTGGGTCAGTGTGAAATACCTTGAATGTGAAAATGGTATTGTTTTGTAAGAGAAGGACCTTGTTTCTGGGAGGCACATACTAAAGTATTTAGGGGGGAAGAATCATGTTGTCTATAACTAACTTTGAATGATTCAAAAAGCATACAGAAAGTAAATGTAGCAGAACATTAACAATTTTCTGGGATAAGTGTTTATTGTTATATTCTTTTGACATATCTGTAAGTTTGAAATTTTTCTTTCTTTTTTTTTTTTAGATACAGGTTCTTGCTCCATCACCCAGACGGGAGTGCAGTGGTACAATCATAGCTCACTATAACTTCAAACTCCTGGGCTCAGATGGTCCTCCTGCCTCAGCCTCCCAAGTAGCAAGGACTACAGGTGTGTACCACCATGCCTATTTTTTAATTTTTTTAGATATGGGGTCTCCCTATATTGTCCAGGCTGGTCTTAGACACCCGGCCTCAAATTATCCTCTTGCCTTGGCCTCCCAAAGCACTGGGATTGCAGGCATGAGCCATTGCACCTGGTCTGTAAGTTTGAAATTTTTCAAAATAAAATATTGGGAAATGGCCGGGC
>NW_012147986.1:2886150-2895516 GCF_000956105.1 Propithecus coquereli
TGCTCAGGCTGGTTTCGAACTCCTGAGCTCAAACAATCCGCCTGCCTCGGCCTCCCAGAGAGCTAGGATTACAGGCGTGAGCCACCGCGCCCGCCCAGCCGGGATGGTAAGTCTTGGCATGAAGAAGTCTACCCTGGGGCCTTCAGAATCTCAATTCCTTTGTCTTGCAGAAAATCCATTTCTGGGAAACAACTCAAAAGTTCAAGTAGTTTGGTTAAGGGAGAGGATTATAAAAAACATATAGGGGTCATTGAAATTTGTTCATGGAGCCCATAACAATTTCCTCCTTCTTTTTAGTTCATTCCTTAGTCTTGGGGAATTAGGGCTTCTATCTGCTTCCTGCTGAAATGGAACGACGTAGTTGGGGTATGAGGAAGAACGAAAACATTGGGCCTGTAACTGAAACTTTTTTGTATGTGTTGTTGAGTTGCCACCCTCTCCGCACCAATGAAGCAAAGTATATCAAAGGAACTACCCATTCCCATCTGGGATCCTACCTGGAAGGTAATGTCCCAGTGTCCCCCACATGGAATTTCCATCCAAAATTCCCCTAGTCATTCATGAAAGCAGTTTAGGGAGCTAGTTTAATGGGCAACTTTTGACCTGTTATGGACTAAAAAGTGGGTGATAAGGATTTCCAGCAAGCAAGTGTCTCCCATTGTCCAGCTTCTTAGACAATCACAGGCCCAAGGACTTTTTTTCCATTGACCCCGTAGTCAAAAATATACTCAGAGGGTACACCAAGAGTACCTGCTCTTGTTTGCCTGTTCCTCTGGGAGCTAGTGTGTTATCAATTTCCTTAGACCTTCGGGAAACATTTGCTGATGTACTCTTGTACAAATAGGGGTTCCCTGGCTGTCCAATTGGAGGAAGTGGATTAAGTCCAATTGGTTGGACAATTACCAGGCTGCTCTTTTAGCCTTCAAGTCTACCATAGACAGTTCTCTCATGTCTCCAGCCATGCATGATGGCTACTTCCCTGGGCAATAAAACAGCTTTTAATAACACAAGAATTTGTGGTCCATATGCAATTTTCTTGTTTTCAAAGGTAAGGTACCCTTGTTTCTTCCAAATAGCTTTATGAGCATGTACCACAAAAAGGGCACACTTAGAATCAGTCTAGGTAGTGAAATTAATTTATTCTTCTGGGACAGGTATCCCAGGTGGTAGAGCTTGTGGCTCAATTACCTGTTGGCCACTAACCACGGCATACCTAGCTTTGCATTGTCCCTGTTCCATAAGACTGCTTCTATCCATAAAGAGCTCCTCATCTGGGTCCTACAGGGGCTGCTCAGTCAAATCCAAGAAACTAGAATACACTTGGTCAATAATCTGACTGTAATCATAGAATGAGTAACAAGAGTCCATAGGCAGCAAGGTGGCCGGATTTAAGGTGAACACAGTCTTCAGAGTTATATTAGAATTATCTAACAAAGTAGCCTGATATTTACCAATCTGGCCACTAACCCTTAACCAAAAGCCTGCCTTTTGTTCTGGTAGGAGTAATACATACTGCTGCAGAAGAACATACTGCATGATGTGAAAAGTCACCAGTTGCCCAAGTGTAAACTTTTCAGCTTCCTATAAAATATCATAAGTAGCAGACACCACTATCAGACAAATGGGCCATCCTTTTACTACCATATCCAATTGCTTAGAGAAATAAGGTACAGGTTGCTTATCATCCCTCAAAGTTTGTGTCAATACCCTGAGTCCAATTCCTTGTCTTTCTTGAATGAACAAATCAAAGGCTTATATAGGTCTGGGGGGGCCAACTGCAGGGCTGGTCATTAATTTTTTTAATTGTCAAGAAAGCACTGTGGCATTCCCTGGTCCAAGTAAGTGGTTCTTTTTCTTCCCCTCTTAAAGGTTTTTAGAGGATTTGTGCTATTATCCTGAAGTTAGAAATCTAAATCTGGCAAAACCCAGCCATACCCAAGAATCCAGCCATATCCCAAGAATCCTCCCAACTGTGTGTGGGATGTAGGGACTCCTATTCAATTTATCACCTCCCTCCAATCTGGGACTAGGTTCTGAGTTCCAAGAGATAATTCAAATACCAAGTATTTGACCATGGGAAGTGAGGTCTGAGCTTTTTCTGAACTGCTTTATATCCTTTGTCAGCCAGTAAATTTAACACAATTACAGCATGCTGCCTTCCTTCAGCTTCAGTCTTACTGGCTATCCGGATATCATCTACATACTGGATAATCATTCCCTTGTCTAAGTCTATTTCCCTCAAATCTCCAGCCAGAATTTTTCTGAAGATTGTTGGGGAGTTTTTAAACACTTGAGGAAGGACAGTCTCAGTTGGTTTCCAAAGCCAGCTAATCAGAAGTCAAGAATCATTTTTCATAAATACTAAAGAACCATACATTCTGTACATACAAACTAACAAGGCTGCATTACTCAAGGACCTTAATCATTTTAGCATGATTAACTTGGCTCCTGAAAGTAGGAGTTGTTGGAGAGATTCAGTCTGGCAGTTTAAGAATAAGGAAGAAAAGTAAGGAGTTAAAGATTTTGCTATATAGAAGAAAGAACTTTCTGTAGAATATGAGACATAAGTATAAACATTAAGT
Source organism: Propithecus coquereli (assembly GCF_000956105.1). Taxonomy (NCBI): domain Eukaryota; kingdom Metazoa; phylum Chordata; class Mammalia; order Primates; family Indriidae; genus Propithecus; species Propithecus coquereli. The sequence goes on from NW_012147986.1 coordinate 2,888,733, forward strand.
CAGTCACAACAGAAATTTCCTACTTTCTACAGTCTGGAGCCAACCTATCAGGGTTGGAATTCTAGCTCCAACAGTTTATAAATGTGCAACATCTGGCAAATGGTTTCATCTCCCTAGGCCTCAGTTTTCTGCCCTGAGTGGGAGAAAAGTGGATGGCAAAGTACCCACTTCATGTGGGAATTAAATGAGATAATCCCAGCTAAAGCACTTGAAACAGTGCTTGGCACATTGTATAACAGCTGGCGTCACCCTGATTCCAGCTGCGACTGGAGCCACCTGTAGTTGGCATTGAAGTGGAAAGGGTATCTCGGACCCTGAACACTGGTTTCTGGGGAGTTACCAGCACTTGAGCTAGAGAGGACCTTGGGTTGAGTCAAGCTCCCCACTGCCCTCAAACCAGAGTTCTCCTGCCATCTAGTGCCCAGTGGCAGCAAATGCCTAAATTCCAATGACGGGGCCCCATTCCTTCTTCCATGTCCCCCAACCCCCTACCACCAGTCTTCTTTTCTACTCCAGGCTCCAGAGTCAGCATAACCACTTGGCTTCCCCAAAGCTTCAAGCTCTTTCACACTCTGTTTTGTTTATGGCAGCCCCCCATGCCTGGCACGGCATTCTCTTCATCCCATGTGCCAAGCAAACACCTGCTTATCTCAATTCAATCCAAAGACTCAATTCAAGACTTCCCTCCTCTAAGAAAGCATTCCTGAGGCGCCTGGATGGCTCATTTCCTTCTTGCCAGCCTGGGCCACCTCCCTTCCTGGGCCACATTTCTTCCAGCATTGCCTGTATCTGCCCCCTTCCCCTCTCACTGATGCTCCCCTCTGTACCCCAGCCCCTAGACAGTACCCCATGTCCAGAAGGTGTCCAATATCTGTCTGACAAATGAATGCATAGGACAGTCAAGTTGGGGGTTGCAGGGTGGGACATTCAGTATAGAACTGCCCCAGGAGTTCGGAGACAGCTGGCATGTTGCTGGCATATAAAAGCTTCATTGTAGATTGCATATCTGTAGTCCCTGCTTTGACTTAGAGGCTTATTTTTTATTAAAAATTAACACATAAACATACAGCTGCCCTGTCATTCAACAATTCCACTTCTACATATTTACCCAAAAGAAAAGAAAATCTGTGTCTACAAAAGGCTTGCTCAAGGATGTCCAGAATCACTGCTTTATTCATAATAGCTACTAACCGGAAAAGGCCCAAATGCCCATCAGCAGGGGAAGGGGCAAACAAACTGTGGTGTCATTCCATGGAATTCCACTCAGCAACAAAAAGGAACAGCATGGCTTACTCTCACAAGCATCATGCTAAGTGAAAGAAGCCAGACACAAGAGTACATACTGAATGCTCACATTTGTATGAAATTCTAGAAAGCGAAAATGTAGTTTATAGTGACAGAAAGGGGATCAGTGGAGTCAGAGTGTGGGGATGGGGGAGAAAAGGCTGAAACTAACTGGGAAAGGGCAAAGATTGTTAAAGCTCATCAAGCTGTACACCCAAGATCTGGGCATCTATCTGTTAAATTACATATCAATCACATGAAAGATTTTTTAAGACTCTGAAGGGAGAGAGCAAGGAAGGGTAGAAAGAAAGGCAGCCAGGTGCACCCAGCCCAGCCCCAGGCCCTCCCAACCCAGCGGGAGGCGAACGCCGCCGACCGGCGTGCGGTTGCTCCTCTCGGCCACCAGGGGGCGGCGTGTGGTTGGGAAGGGCGGGCGCGAGCTGGGAGCGGCGGCGAGGGGGCGGGTCCGTGCGCGGACTCCATGCGGGCTCGCGTGGTCGCCATGGCGGAGCTGCCGCAGGTGCGGGTGCAGGAGGCCGTGGACTCCATGGTGAAGAGTCTGGAGAGAGAAAACATCCGGAAGATGCAGGTAGCCGGGCGGGGGCCGAGCCGGACCCTTCCCTCAGCCGCCGCGCAATGCCTGGCACTGCGGCCGCCCTCTCAGCAGACCCGGTCTGGGCGTCCCCGGGTGGCCGCGGCGCCCTCACGGAGCTTCGGGAGCTCGGGCCGCTTGGGTGAAAGCCGTGCGCCCCCGCCACGCGCAAGGCCGTTTCCGCCCAGTCCAGCTCGGGGGAGGGGGAGGTCCAGGGGCCGGAGACAGAAGCCCTGGGGTTCGTCCCCCCACCTTCGCCTCATGCGCGGCCCCTTCCGCAGGTGAGCAGCCCGAGCCCCAGAAAAGGCGCGCCCAAGGTGAAAGACCAGAAAGGCAAAGGCTCCCGATCTCCCCGCTGGCCAGGTCATGCCCGCTGCTGTTGCGCCGAACTCCGCTCCACACGGCGCTGGTTTATTGCTGTTCTGCTTTGACCCCTACATGTTTTTGTGGGTGTTGGTCCTGCTTCCCTCACCGGATTGTGGGTTTCCCTTATAGTGCTGCTTGAGTCGTTAATTAATGGGTCGGTTGCCCCCTGGTGGGATACAGTTTACTAGGCTGCTGACCTCTGAACCCTGTGGTCTAGGCACCTGGTTTTCAGCGCATGTTCTCCTCTGACTCACCCCCACCGTCCCGGTCCACCCAGCCATCAATGCAACAAGTGCCAGTGAGCCAGCAGCAAGGAGGAATGGGACACTCTGCTACACATCTGGGATAGTTTTCCCCAGTCGTGGTTTTAAGGAGCTGGTGTCCATTCTTAGGGAAGGTGAAAGCAGAAGGTGGAGAGGAAGGCACAAATACAAACGTGGTCTTGTGACACTCCTGTATCTCTCCATGGCCATCTCTGTCCCCAGAGACTTTCTTACCTAATCTCGCTTTGCCCTCCCTCTCCAGGGCCTCATGTTCCGGTGCAGCGCCAGCTGTTGTGAGGACAGCCAGGCGTCCATGCAGCAGGTGCACCAGTGCATCGAGCGCTGCCATGCACCTCTGGCTCAAGCTCAGGCTCTGGTGACCAACGAGTTGGAGAAGTTCCAGGTGAGGAATATCCCAGACAGGGCACTGCAGTCCTTGATGTCCTCTTTTGCAGGAGATGACAAACATTTGTTCTTGGCTTTAGTGTCTTGCTTCTGTTAACATTCGTGATAGTCCTGTGACCACCCAGTCTTCATAGGGTTTGAAATTTTAGAAAAAATCCTGGAAGTTGAGTGCTGTATGTTGAACCGTATTGTGGTGTTATGATATATATATTAGTTTTCATCCATGGTGCCTATGGAGTTTCATAACTCCCATAGTCCTTGTTATAATGTTGGGGCGCTTTAGGCCTCAGGAGCAGGCCTCAGAAGATAGAATCTCTCTCTCTAACCTTCTCCTCTCCTCCTTTCACCTGCCCAATGCAGGAGTCTAATCTGCTTGTGGGTCAAGAGACCCTCATTCCAGAGAGGGTCCTGCCCCATACCCTGGAGGAAGGAATGCTACACAGAAAGGCCAGGAAGAATCTGAAGCTAGATAGGCCTTGCTTGGTTTTTGTCCACTCACATTTCTGCATGGTTGTCAGTCATGCACATGTAACGAAGCCCCATAAAAACCCAGGAGGACTGGGTTTGGAGAGCTTCCAGAGAGCTGAACATGAGGGGGTTCCTAGAGGGTGGTGCACACAGGGAGGGCATGGAAGCTTCACACCCCCTCCCTCATACCTCATCCTATGCATCCTTCATCTGTTATCCATCACAATAAATCGATAAACGTAACTAAGTGTTTCTCTGAGTTCAGTGAACCGCTCCAGCAAATAAATCAAATCCAAACAGGGAGGGGGTCATTGGAACCCTAACTTTAAGCCAGTCAGTCAGAAGCTCCAGAGGCCTGGATTTGTGATATGTGTTGGGGTGAAGGGGTGTTGCAGACTGCTCCCTCACCATGTGGGATCTGATACTATCTCCAGGTAGATGGTGTCAGAATTGAATTAGAGGACACTTACCTGGTGTCCGCTGCTTGGTATGTGGGGGGAAACCCCACATTTGGTCACAGAAGTCCTCTTTTTGTTGATTGCTGTAGAGTTTAGAAGAAAGTACAGTTTGGGGAGTGTTTTTCCCAGAGCACATATTTTCCGGTAGACACAATGATATAAAGGGAGTTACCAGCAGAGTGCATGACCAAGAGCCCTGTTTGTGGTTTTGTTGTTGTTTGCCATAACCACCAAATATATTTATTGTATAGTATAAAGTTTCCTAAAACATAATTTATTTTTTTATTTTTTTATTTTTTTTATTTTTTTTGAGACAGAGTCTCACTCTCTTGCCTGGGGCGAGTGCCGTGGCGTCAGCCTAGCTCACAGCAACCTCAAACTCCTGGGCTCAAGCAATCCTACTGTCTCAGCCTCCCAAGTAGCTGGGACCACAGGCACGCGCCACCATGCCCGGCTAATTTTTTCCACATATATTTTTAGCTGTCCAATTAATTTCTTTCTAATTTTAGTAGAGACGGGGTCTCGCTCTTGCTCAGGCTGGTCTCGAACTCCTGAGCTCAGAACGATCTGCCCGCCTCGGCCTCCCAGAGTGCTAGGATTACAGGCGTGAGCCACCGCGCCCGGCCAATAATCTATTTTTTAAAAACAGCAAAATCTTCAGGAAAGTAGCATAGGATAGTTTTAAAAGGTACACATTAGAACAAGACCCTACCACCACTTAGTGGACCTGTACACCCACCCAGGACTGTTTCTACTTGCTACACCCAAGCGGAAGCTATTCTATCACTAAGGAGCAATCACTTATATGAAGCATGGTTAGTGTTGACTCATTAATGCCTGGCTCACAAGCACCTCTGAGGCTGCTATTAATAAAAGAACACCCTTCCCTCTCTGGAGCACAGGGTATCCACAACTTCGTTTTATTCCCTTTCTCTAAGTATATTTTTCTAGAACTTGAGGGGAAGCAGGGCCTGCTGCCAAACCTGTCTTTCATAGCCTAAAGTTCCATCCACATGGAAAAATTATACCTAATGTGATACAATTTTACATTCTGCTATACAAAATTCTTCAGAATTACTGCCATTATGAAGGACTAGTTTCTTCAAGATCGTGGAACTCCAAAGGGTTTCGGTATGTTCATTTTGACAGCTAATTTTATAGAAAATTTGACTCTTGGATTGCTGTATAACTTTCTCATTCCATTCTTTTAGTCCTTTCAAAGCAGACTTTCCCTCTTCCACAGCTCTTGACACTCACCTCCATGGGGCTAAATCCCATGGTCATTTCTCAGTCCTCATGTTACTCAACCTATCTGTAGGGTTGACACAGTGGATTGTTCTCCTCCTTGAATCACTATATGCACTTGGCCACCAGGACACCTCACTTTCCTGGTTTTCCATCTCCCTCCTTTCTTGCCCTCCATTGCTGGCTCTTCCCCTCTCCATCCTCTGAACACTGGAGAGCCCAGGGCTGTCATTGGTCCTTTTCTCCTTTCTAACTACTTCTCTACTAGAGGAGAAGTTCCCAGCTGTAAATATTATCTGTATGCTGACAACTCCTGCATTTGTATCTCTAGACCAGACCTCACTCCTGAAATCAAGATTCATATATCCAACCATTTCCTCAACATCTCTACTTATTTTGTTTGTTTCTCTTCCTTCACTGGAATGTAATTTCTAGCAAGAACTTCATGTGTTTTATTCATTGCTGTATTCCCCAACAAGAGAAGAGTGCCAAGCACATAGTAGATGGTCAATAAATATTTGTTGAATTGAGATTATTCTGTAGTAAGAACAGACATTAAAGAATCAAGATGTTTGTACGTCTAACAGTCACCTCTAGTGACCTCTTACTTACTGGAAGAGTCTTCTGTGCAATTTATTCTGTCACTCACCTGCTTTCTAGTAATAATGTTTTATCTGGGCTCTCGTGTTTCTGTCCAACAATCTTGGTCAATCACACTAGAATGTCCCTATAATGGATGAAGATAATATATGTCAAGCCTATAGCACAGGGCCTAGCAGACAAGCACTTGGTAAATGGAAGCCAGACTCAGCCTTCTCTACCCTCTTCCTTCTTGCCACAGGACCGCCTGGCCCGCTGCACCATGTATTGCAACGACAAAGCCAAAGATTCCATAGATGCAGGGAGTAAGGAGCTTCAGGTGAAGCGGCAGCTGGACAGTTGTGTGACCAAGTGTGTCGATGACCACATGCACCTCATCCCAACTATGACCAAGAAGATGAAGGAGTCTCTCATATCCCTTGGAAAATAAAAGTCTTTGCCAGCGGCCATTGGGGCTAAGGGCAAGAGTCTATTTTTAAAAAGGAATGGGAATTTTAGTCTTCTAAGCAAAAGTCTATGAATGAAGAAATTAAGGATGGGAATGAGCATAAGGCATATGTCACTTGCCACTGGACACTGGTTTCTTTGTTTTAAACCTGAAAAGTGAAATGGAAAAAATTGGTATAAAATTTGGGTCAGAGATAGTACAGGAGAGTGATTTAGAGCTTATGTTTTACGTGGCAAGTGCTTATTCTGGCAGTAGGGATCTCCTTTGTACCAGATCCAGAGCCTTCCAAGATACCAAATTCTTATTGCACAGGTACCAACAGACTGGCAGTTTCCTCTAACCTGCCTATGATCTGGTGGAGTTTGAGGAGAAGTGTTTCCCTTTGTTGCCAACCCCCTGTTTACCGGAAGTGTTACCACACCATTTTCCACAATCTGTAAAACAAAATCCATGAGGTCAATAGTTTAGAAGGGGAAAGAAAGGTTCTGGGTCTTTGTTTGGCTTGGTTTTGTTTTGTATATACAGGGGCACAAAGTTGATTTAAGAGGTAGAGTTGGGACGGAGAGTAGTTTGGGTAAGAACTGAAAGGTTCTTATGGATATCATTTTCTCACCATCAAGGTATGGATGTACAGTTCTTTTTTTTTTGGGACAGA
>NW_012147986.1:2896786-2911291 GCF_000956105.1 Propithecus coquereli
TTTGCTGTTTCCAGGCTGTGATATATTTTCCTAGTAGTTTGGTTTTTTTTTTTTACCATCAATTTTTTACACAGCAATTTTATTTTTAGGAATATAAATGAAGAAAATAATAATGATGTGAAATGATTTAGCAATAAGGATAACTGAAGAATTTTTATAAGAGCTCAAAAATGGAGGAAAAAACTAAGTAGTAGCAGGTTAATGAATAAAAATATGCCTAGGCTGGTCCGATGGTAGTGGATTATCAGAACTTATTAACATTAATGTCACTAAAGTTGGTATTCAACCCCCCACTGCTAAATTTGACTGGCTTAAAAAAAAAAAATTATGCCTACATTATACAATGAGCTACTAACCAGCCACTAAAAATTATTGCGCAGATGCACATCTGTTGACATAGAAAGACATTCACAATATAACATTAAAGGAAAAAACAGTTTACCAGCAGCAGATATTTTAGTATCCCATGGTGGTATGTGTGTGTGGGTATGTGTTTGTATGTGCTTATGTATATGGAAAAAAGCCTGAAAATGTCTATATTAAATATTAAAATTGGTTATCTCTGGATGACAGGATTCTTGATGACATGTTTCTACACGAATTTATTTCTTCTGTCTTTCTGGAACTCCATTCGCATGTTAGCTACTTAAGTATCATCCCACAGGTTGGAAGCCCTGTTTTTCTGTCTTTCTCAGCCCTGGTTTGTTGTTTTGGGTTTTTTTGTTTGTTTGAGACAGGATCTTGCTCTGTCTCCAGGGCTAGAGTGTGGTGGAATCATCCTAGCTTCATGGACAGGCCGGATCTTCTTTTAATTGCCCCCCGTGGTTTTGAGGGCAAAATTTTCTTTTCTTTCATGATGAAAAGCCTTTGAAGGATCAAAGTGTTTGATACCTATTACTTTATTCAATTCCTCCTTAAGTTTTGTCTCACTTTGTCCCTTTTTAGCAAGCTGAGAGCAGAGTTTTGACACCTCCTGAAAAGGTTCTGTTTTATTACACAGTTCTTCATACAGGAGACACCACTTATTTCTTCAGTTAATTCTGCTATTGTATTTTCTCTTCCAGATTTTCTTGCTGCTTCATCTTCCAGTTGTTTCCTAAAGTCCTCCTCTTGTTGCTTAAATTTGTTCTGCAAATCAGTTATTTTTTTAAGAGAAGAAACTGTGATTTCTTTAATTTCTTCTTTAAGTGCCCACTTGGTCTGCAGATCTCGAAGCATCCGTGCATATTCTTAATTTGTGCTCCCACTTGCCAGTATCTGATGTTGAACATCCTCTGCACTTTTCTCAGCCTCAGCCACTTTTTCCAGGAGTGATGAGTTCTCCAGCTTAAGATCTTCTATCTGACTAGCTGTTAATGCTTTATAGCTTTCAGACTGAGCAGTAACATCCCCAAGGTTTTGCACCGTACTATTAACACTTCCTACAAAAGCAGGGTGGCCTGAGTGTTAGCAGCATTACTTTTCTCCAGTTCACCTTCTTTCCCTTTCAGCTTTTCTTCTAGGAGTTTGAGTTCTTCAATTGTAAATTTTGTTTCTTCTTCCAATTGCTTGACCCACCTTTCAGCTTTTTTCTTCTTTTGGTGTAATTTATCGAGCTCATCCAGTGTTTGCTTTAATTCTTCCTCAAAGAGATTCCTCTCTTTAATCATTTCCTCTTGAAAAGAACATACCTTCTACTGAAGACTAGAAGATAATTCTCCTGTTGCAGAAGTGAATCAATTTGTAACTCTTTTTGCTGAAGTTTTGCATGTTCTTGTTTTTCAAGAATAAACCTCTAGGCTGGGCGCGGTGGCTCACGCCTGTAATCCTAGCACTCTGGGAGGCCGAGGCGGGCGGATCGTTTGAGCTCAGGAGTTTGAGACCAGCCTGAGCAAGAGCCAGACCCCGTCTCTACTAAAAATAGAAAGAAATTGGCCAAACAACTAAAAATAGAAAAAATTAGCCAGGCATGTGTAGTCCCATCTACCTGGGAGGCTGAGGATCACTTGAGCCCAGGAGTTTGAGGTTGCTGTGAGCTAGGATGATGCCAAGGCACTCTAGCCCAGGCAAAAGAGTGAGACTCTGTCTCAAAAAAAAATAAAAATAAAAAATAAACCTCTAAGTTTTGCATCTCAGCACTTAGATTTTCATCCCATTCTCTATTCCTGTTTACAAGGTCTTCTTTTTCAAGCAGCTGATATTTAGCATTCAGGTCTTCTGCTTGTTTAGACAACCTAATATTTTCCTCAAGAGACTGCTGAAGGCTTAAAATTTCATGATTCAGATTTTCTTCTAACTGGGCAATATCTGGCTTGTATTTTTCTACTTGATCTGATGCACAACTGATTTCTTCAATGTGTTCTAAGAGTTTTTCTGTTTCAGATTTTTCATCAATCTTGTCTTTCTCCATTGAAACAAGTTTCCTCTCAAGTTGGGCTATTTGCCCTTGAGACTCTTAGAGATTCTTCTGGGTGACCTGCGGCTTCATCTCCATGCCTTCCTGTTTATCTATGATACTCCTCATCTTTGTTTCTCTTTTGTTTCTAAGTTTCATCAACTCCAGGCTTAGAATTCTCAAATTCTTCTGGTTACCATTTCAAAAAACTTAGATTTTAGTAGTTCATTAATCCTCGTCAATTAAATAAGCTGTTTTTCCAGTGAACCATTATTTGCAGAGTGATGTTTTTTCCCTGACTGCAGCATTTGGCTTTGCTTCCATCTTCCAACTCAGTTTCCAGGTCCTGGATCCTCTTGTCCTGATCAGCACATTCCTGCACAAGAACATGAATCTTTTTTTCTAATATCTTCCAATCTTTATCATTCTTTTGAAATTCCTTCCATTTAACAGCCTTTAATTCCAAAGTCTTGACTTGCCTAGCTAAAGCAGGCAAGGTAGCATCTTTGTCAAGATTAGGATTTTGTTGAGATTCTGTTTTTTAAATCTTTGTGATATCTGAAAGGAAACTGGTCCTTTCAATACTCCTGACGTTTTAACATCGTAACCACCTGTAGATGGTGCACAACCAGAAGGGTGGTTGAATCATTTCAGGGACGCTTTAGGAAAGGACATGCTGACGACCAGCTCCAGAAACTGAAAGTCACTACCACTCCTCGACAATGCCTGCAGAATCTAGTGGTTTGGTTTTTAAAAATAAATAAGGTTTAACTTTCCCCTTACTATTGTGTTTTCTTATATCTGGGCAGCAAATATATAACTTTCTCAGTATGCTTCTCCTTGTAATGTGTGAAATAAGAAATTTAAGGTGTCCAGAAGAGTGGAAATTAGTTATTTGTTACAGTTTAGGTGTCAGAACTGATTCATTGTAAATTGGGAAAACTGTGAGGGAAGGGTAGGGCGTTATGACTTGAATTTTGTTAATGTAAAAAATGAACTGTGAGTATGACAAGAGAAATTCAGTATCGATATCAGGACTCTAGTTTCCACTAGACACTAACAGCAAGTGGTGGGAAAGGTAGTCTGCTATGACCCCTCTAGATAAAATTCAGTGTCTAGGATTTTGAGTACCAAAAGAGTACAAACTATTATATATGATGGGTTGGACTTTACTATCATTGGTATCTAAATATAGCCGTTCCTGAGCAATAGGAATGAACTGAATTTTGGTGAACCATCCCCTACTTAAAATCAACAAGGCCTTCTCTTTTGGTCTACTCTCCTGTAATTCCTGGATTCTCCTATTTTGGGGTAAGGTAAAAAATGGGAATGAGTGGGGGCCACTTTTTACACTCATGCTTGATGTGGAAAATCAATACCTCATACTAGAGATCGTTTGTGTGCTGCACCTCACGTTTACATATGGGAGAACGGCACATTAGTGGGGTTCTGGAGGCAGCGTTCCGACCATTCAAGGACCTTGATTCGGAAACAGACTGAAATCCTTGGAGGCAGGCCCAGTCACCTTATTCTCTTCTGGGGCAGAGACCGCTAATTTACACGTTACTGGAACCCTAGGCTTATGCTGCGGGAATACATGCCAAAGAAATACGAGGGGCCCACTCCTCCAGACCTCATTTTCATTCGGCATATATGAAGAAAACAAAAGATGCGACCCACTCGGGACTGGCCGGGTTTGTTCCACAAGCTAGGGGCGGGACCGTTATCTCAATTTTACACAAAGGAAACGGAATTGGGGAAGGTGCCTAGAGCCCCAGCTCCGTCCTGGCCAATCCCTGACGGCACAGCCAGAAACTCCGCGTGCCAGACGCGCTCGGACTTCCCCAAGTATCGCGAGGTGAAATGTGAACAGTGCCGACAAGCAATTGGCTGAGGGGATGAGTGACGTCAGACGCGAGGCGCCGGGCCTACCGCGGGAGCGTCCGGAAGGCAGCGATTTCCGTTTCTGGTCGTCTCTGATTCCGCGGAGTAGCTACCATGAGCAAAGCTCACCCTCCCGAGTTGAAAAAGTAAGTATGTGTGAGGGCCGCACCGAAGTTTTCCCGTCCCTTAGGTCGCCCTCCGTTTCCCGCCAGTACGCCCGGCGCGCCTGGGCCGAATGGCCTGAGTCCCTTCACCTAATCTCTTACTCCGGTCCGAGGCCGCCGGGATCTCGGCCAGGGTCTCGCGCTTCGGCACGTGAAGGCCAGGCAGACCCCGCGCGTCGGCTTGGTCACCCGCGGCAGCCGTGGCTCCTCCATTTGGCGACTTGCCTCCCAGTCCCGAGGTCCCGACCTCTCGTCTTACCCGCGCTCTCCCTCGCTACTGGAAGATGTCGAATGCCACCCTTTGTTGAACATCGTGAATGGCATCTTGTACTACTTACGGTGGCTAGAGGGGTAATTCTGTAAGCAAAGCGGGGGCTGGATGCAAGTATTTTATAGTATAAGAGGAAATCAGGATCAAAAAACCACTTTAACCTTAGAGAATGTCTTCTTGTAATTAAACCTGAATGTCGCGTGACATTAGAACTCTGACATTAGAACTGTGTTAAGAACATACATTTTTGTAATCAGAGAAGACTCGTCGTGTTTTGGAATTTTTTCCTACACCCGGTAAGTCAAACTTTAAGTAGAAGATCCTTTTTTTTTTTTTTTTGAGACAGACTCTCGCTCAGTTCCCACGGGTACAGTGCAGTGGCGCCATCGTACCTCACTGCAACCTCCAAACCCTGGGCTCAAGCGATCCTCCTGCCTCAGCCTCCCCGGTAGCTGGGACTACAGGCTACCGCACCTGGCTGATTTTTCTATTTTTAGTGGAGATAGTCTCTACTCAAACCTTCTTGCTTGTTGTGTGTCTTTGAACAACTTATTTAACCTTTTTAAGCCTAGTTCCTCATCTATAAAATGGTGGTAATAGTAGTACGTAATTGAAAAGTTGTAAGGATTTAATAAGATTTTGTATATTTTCTATGCTTTATATAATATATCCTATTAAAATACATGGTGTTATTTATCATACTCCATAAATGTATTTTCCTTTGTAAGTGTATCTGTTCCCATCTTCATTCAGGACCCCGGGTTTTATTTATCTTTGAATCATCCTATGATACCTTATACAAAAAAATTGAATGAAATTTCATATTTTCTAGCCTATAACTGGAAGAGGTAAAAACTCCTTTGCATGGCTTTAGTGTTCTCATAGTATGCTACTAAAGTGGAATTTTCTTGTTTAATTCAAATTGTTTAAAGTTTCAAAACTATGCCTTTGTTTTACTAAAATATACTTATGGGTTGAGAACTATTCTGAACATACAAACTTGATGCTTTAATATTAAGTAAAACATTACTTATTCTAAATATAAAGTAAAATACCTATCGAATTGGATATGGTTTGATTACTATTTGCGGTCTTTACAACTTAGTTTATTTAGTTTTGGAAATAACCAAAAGGTAACCAAATCTTTGTTTTTCTATTATAATTAGAAAATCCAGTCATTGAAGGATCGATGAAATAACAATATTGAACAATAAGAATGTTTTCGTAATTCACATTACTATACATACTCAATGGAGATTAGTCTAAATGCTTTTCATTTTTATTTTAATTTTTCCCCTTCCCAATTTACATTCCTTTATAGAATATCTTATTTAGGTAACCCATTACTCCTTCACCCTTTACAGCAATACAAGGTTTTTACTGTTTTAAATTTCATTGTTCCTATTGTATCAATTTTGGCAAATTATTTTAAATGTACCTACTTCCGTTCTTGTTTATGCTTAAAATTTTAAAATCAGTTACATAATCTTTACCCTTTTGCTTTTTCAGATTTATGGACAAGAAGTTATCATGTGAGTTTGTTTTGTTTTTTTAATTATTCAGTTGCTTCTTACATGTGTCTTGGCAGTGTATGTTTGGAGCAACTTTATAAAAATTTAGAGCACACAGAATCTCTAATTCATACCCACTAAGTAAGTAGATTTATTAAATTCCTAACTAGATAATTTTATTTACCTAATTTCTGATATTTAATATTCAGACTTTCAGTAATTTCCTATAAGTCCTCCCTTACTTTGACAAAATTAACAGGATTTTTCTGTGTTGTGGTATTTGAAAATTCATCAACTTTTTTTCCTTTAAACAAGCTACAAAGGACTTTGACAAGGAACAGTTAATCTGTTTCTTGGAAGTGTGTAGGAAAAGCAGGTTTGTTCAACCTAACTAAAAATCTGACCCATACAGTATTCGAAGTATATCCATGGGTCAAAACCATGGACTTTAGAGATAAGCAACCTTCAGTTTGAATCTCACCGCTACCATACAGTAGCTATATAATCTTGAACCCTGTTATATAAAAGCTCTAAATTTCAGTTCCCTCTTGTAAAGTAAGGTTAATACTACTTTATGGAATACTTTAAAATGTGAATGTAAATATAAAACAGATGTAACCCAGTGCTTGGCATATAGTAAGGATAGTGGGTCAAACATCTCAAATAACTGTTTTATCCTACCTAATTATAAATGAACAGTTGATGGTTAATGGGTAGTTTTACTAAAACTTCTTTTTCTCTTTTTTAATAGTGAAATTAAATGGTGGCAGACATGTCCAAGGAATATTACGGGGATTTGATCCCTTTATGAATCTTGTGATAGATGAATGTGTGGAGATGGCAACTAGTGGGCAACAGAACAATATCGGAATGGTGGTAAGTAAAGATATAAGATTTCTCTTAGACAATTCATTTTTCTTTTGGAGTGTATATTAACTTTCCTTATATCAAACTCTTGGATTAAATTAGAGTTGGTAACCCCTCAGAAAAAGCAAATCACAGGCAGATTAGACTTTCTATTTCCTTTTTATTAATAGTTTAATATATGGCAGTCATTTAGCTATGATAATATCCAGTTACCTGTAGGTAAGATCCCAACTATACAGAACCTTCTAAGGTCCTAGGGCTTGAAATAGCTGTTGGAAATAATTTTTGAGCTTTATAATAGAGACCCATAGTCAGTTTTACAGCAGTAGTTCTCAAACTTTAACATACGTATCAGCCCCAGGGAATCTTATTAAAAATGCAGATTCTGATTCAGTAGCTGTGAGTTGGAGCTTCAGATTTTATATTCCTATCAACTGCCTAGGTGATGCAGATCTGCCAGTCCACAAATCACACTTTTTGATTTTACTTGTATACATAGTTAAGCTGGGTTTTCGGATTTATCACACCCTAAACTTTAACCAAGGTAAAAGTTACAAGGGATAATCACAATGATAGCCATTGACATGAGAGAAAACAGGGAAAACCAGAAAAAACAAATACTGAGTTTTCATTATAGGAGCACTTTCCTACATCCATTAGGCCATAGTATGATGACTAAAAAGGGTTTTGATATTTGTCAATAAGACCCAGATTTTGAATCCCTGTTTGTCTAATATAGGACAGTGTACCTAATAAGTGGTAAGCACAAATTTCTTGAAAAAGATGAACCTAAAGGACAACCTAGCTTTAGCAAATCATTGAGAATAACAACCTCCAAGAGGTGGTAAGAGTTCCTTATTGTTAGCCTTGATTTTTTTTTCTGTCTCAACTTTTTTTTTTTTTTTTTTTTTTTTTTTGAGACAGAGTCTCACTGTGTTGTCTGGGCTAGAGTGCCATGGCATCAGCCTAGCTCACAGCAACCTCAAACTCCTGGGCTCAAGCAATCCTACTGTCTCAGCCTCCCGAGTAGCTGGGACCACAGGCACGCGCCACCATGCCCAGCTAATTTTTTCTACATATATTTTTAGCTGTCCAATTAATTTCTTTCCATTTTTTGGTAGAGATGGGGTCTCGCTCTTGCTCAGGCTGGTCTCGAACTCCTGAGCTCACAACGATCCGCCCGCCTCAGCCTCCCAGAGTGCTAGGATTACAGGCGTGAGCCACCGTGCCCGGCCTCAACTTTTTTTTTAAAATTTGAACAGTAGAGAGTTGAAGATAGACCTATTTTTAACATCTTTGCCTATGTAATTTTTTAAAAATCACTCTTCCCAGGGTTTGTCATTACTTATTTCAAATGTTTTTCTATTGCTGCATTTTGAAAAGTAGTCATGACTGAAAAAACAGTTTAGAGTCTCTACATGTCACACCCAACCCCCAAGTTGCATTCACTGCCTTTCACTTGCATTCCCCTATGAGCTTCTGTTGAATAAAACTCTGACAGAATTATTGGCAGCCAGATTCTTATAAAAACGGTTTCTAAATACCTCAAGATTTTCCTCTGACCATTCTTTTTTTATTATTATTATTTTTTTTAACCATTCTTTTTATAAATTGGGAATTCTTCTTTCTAATAGAGGGTAGATTGGGTTTTTCATTCATCTCAACATATTTGCTGAAAAGGATTCAAAAAGGCCTTGGCATATTAAACGTCAATTCTTATTTGAAAAGATAATATTTTTATAGAATTGTGTGACACACTGCTTATTGGAATTTTGTCAGAAAAGGAATTGACCTTGGATCATGGATCCTTCTGGCAATTTTGCCCCTAAACTGATCAGCAGACAGTAATTCTTGCAGCTGAGTCTTTACTTTGAAAATGAAGTAATGATAATACATCATGGTCTTTCATAAAAAGACATTTTAAGGAAACTGCAAAAACAGAAATGGACTTTGGACTTTTTTGAAGCTGGAAGAAGGGAAACAAACAGGTTAAGTTTATGTTCATTTTGTTTTATCAGAAATTGTTTGGCAAAGGAGATAGTTGGTTTCGTTAATACCTTGTCCAAGTCAATTACCCGTTGAGGCCATGATAATTTCTTAATGGTACTGTATTAAGAATGTGTGTTTTGAGGGGGAGTTAATTTGTTTGTAGCATCTGTCAGTTGGCTAGTTACCTAATGATAAATCTCAACTCTCTTCTTTCTGAGACATCCCAGAGTTGTCAGTGGCATCACTTCTGTACTCTTTAAGATTTCGCTCCACCCCAGTTACCTCTAAGAATGTAGTAAAAATTCTGTATCTTATTCTACATAGTTTAGTAGCTCTTGCTAGAGTTGTGCTTCTGTCACTCTATTTTAGGTTCATTTTCTTACTAGATAGCTGTGCCCTTTCAAGAGGCTGAAAGCCTGAGCAGCACTTTGGAAAAATTAGCAGTTCAGCACAACAAAAGAAGCCATATGTAATCCTGGACCTCACGATTCCAGTTTGATTTGGATATTCGGCCTCAAACATAGTGGCAAAAGAGGAAGAACAATAATAGTTCTCCTTGTCCTCAGAGTAGAAGCCTGAAACTTCAGATGGTAGCAAACCCTATATACATTGTGCATGAATTTTTTTTCCTTCTTCACAATTCCATGGTAGAAGATTGGTTCTTACCGTACATCTTTGCAACCTTGATGTGTGATTTTTTTTCTTTCCTTTTCACATTGAGAGCTTTCACCTTTTCACTTACAGGAAGCACTTTATTACTTCCCTTTGGCATATCTGTATTGCCAGCATCATTACTCTTGGGCTTTGGGCCCATTATTAAGTAAAATAAAAGTTACTCGAACACAAGCACTGTGATACCACAACAGTCAAATCTGATAACTGAGATAGCTAAGTGACTAATGGAAAGTGTGCAAACACTGGACAAAGGGAGGATTCGAGTCCCTAGCAGGACATCATAAAGTTTCATCACGCTACTCAGAAGGCATGCAGTTTAAAACTCAGGAATTGTTTATTTCTGGAATTTTCCATGTATTCAGACAACAGATAAGGGGAAGAACTACTATACGAGGCAAAGGTATTCACCAACTAGCCTTATTTTCTAAATACTATGTGACAAGACAAGTATGTAATGCCATTTGAAAAAATGTTCGTGAAAGTTCCAGAATTTTTGTTTCCTAATGATGTTAAAAAGAAACGGCCGTCACACAGAGAGAACACTATGTCACAGTAGAGGCAGAGATTGGAGGAAAAAAAAAAAAAAGAAACAGCCATCAGATTGGAAAATCTTAGTTATCCAGTTATCTAAAACAACTTCTCTCCTCCACCGCCCATTCCTAGGGAAATTTTCAGTCACAAACAAATGTAGGAGGGAGCTAGGAAGGAATGCTAGTTTTTATGCCTTGATCAATGGGATGTGATGTTCATCATCTGGTACAAAAGAAAAAAAACAGGCAAGTGTTTAAAATTCTGAGAACTAAATAAGCATGTTGTTTAGCTTTCTACATTTTTATTCCTAACTTATAAGGAGAATACAGAACTGTAGACTCTTTCAGTGACCATTGTCATTTTTAGGGCATTGTTCTGTATCTGTTTTCTTATTTATAATAGAGGGGGTCTTGCTCTGTTGCCCAGGCTGGAATGCAGTGGCACCATCATAGCTCCCTGTAACCTCAAACTCCTAGGCCCAAGCAATCCTCCTGCCTCAGCTTCTAAAGTAACTGGGACTGCATGCCCACACCACTGTGCCTGGCCAAGTTCTTCTCTGTTAAAACTGCTCTTTAATTCTTTGGCACCTTGTCACCATACTTGCTGATATTTTCTGCCAGGCTCTAAGACACTCTTCCTACCAGTCCTTTTCTCTTCTGTCAACTGCAGTAGTTACATGCAAATTCATTTGTTTATTTAACAGGTACAGGAGACCTCTGTGCGCCTGCTGCTGTTTTAGGCACTGGGGATTTTGCACCAAAGTCCCTGCCGTCAAAAATCTACAATTGCATGGTTGGGACAATAAATCATAATGTGTATATAAATAAAATAAGAATAATGAAGGGGAAAAAAACAAGTTATAAGTAGTTTTGCTCTGTCACCTGAGCTAGAATGCCCTCCTGCCTCAACCTCCCAGAGTGCTGCCATGATAGGCATGAGCCACTGTGCCTAGCCTGAATATTATTCATAATGCCTCCATTTCTAATAAACACCTCAAATTATAATACATTTCCTGTCATTTCCTCCACCCCATCTCCCCCACCCCACTCACCTATCCAATGCTACTTGACCAGTTGCTACAGGTTATTGTAATCTACAGTCCATCGGGAACTTCTTGTTTTCACTCCCCTGGCCAGTTTCACTTCTTTCTACCCTTCTTGAATTCATTTACCAGCTGTTTCAGCTATGCTTTCATTCTTGCTTATCTTCATTTATGGCATGTCTACTAGGTCAGGCAGGCACTGTTCTCCTAGGGCCCTTTGTGTGTAACTTCTTTTCCTGCCTTGCCTGTTCAAGCTTTATATATATTGTTGCCAGAAGAGTTATAATTGTCATTCCCCCAGCTTTAACTTTCATTGGCTCATTGTGGCTTTCATGGTGCCCTCCAAACACTTTAAGATTGGCACATAAGGGCTTCTAAGATTGATGCCACCGGCCGGGCACGGTGGCTCACGCCTGTAATCCTAGCACTCTGGGAGGCCGAGGCGGGCGGATTGTTTGAGCTCAGGAGTTCGAAACCAGCCTGAGCAAGAGCGAGACCCCATCTCTACTAAAAATAGAAAGAAATTAATCGAACAACTAAAAATATATAGAAAAAATTAGCCGGGCATGGTGGCACATGCCTGTAGTCCCAGCTACTCAGGAGACTGAGGCAAAAGGATTGCTTGAGCCCAGGAGTTTGAGGTTGCTGTGAGCTAGGATGACGCCACAACGCTCTAGCCTGGGCAACACAGAGAGACTCTGTCTCAAAAAAAAAAAAAAAAAAGATTGATGCCACCTATCTTTCTTTTCCTACTTCCTTTCACGTCCACTGAGTCAAATTAGATTGTTTTCTTATCCCCTTATACTTCATCTTAATTGTAGTCTGTCTAGAATTTCCTATTGTCAAAATTCTACTCAATTTCCAAGGCCCAGGTAAGATGTTATTTTTCATAAAGCCTTCCTTTACCAACTTCCATCTTGGTTTGTTCCCCAAATGATCTTACACCTCTAAACTGTACCTAACCTATTCTTCTGTACTTGTCTTTCCCATTAATTTTTGGATCCCTTAAGGATAGGGATGGACAGGTTCATTTCCGTTTTGCAGTTTAGAAAGTGAGACAAGTCAATGGAGACTTGGCATCTCATAAAGGTAATTGTCAGCCTTTGATCTGGAAAATGTGCCTCTTACAAAGGGCTTCATGGCTTCATGTCTAAAAAGACTTACTTTGTGACCCTCCAGCTTGGGAAAACCCTCACAAACTGACATTGTAATATTGAAAAACAGTTAATGATTTGGTGAAAATTCTTTAATCATTGATCTGTCTCTTAAATGGATCATTGTTTTCCAATTTACTTTTCTTTCTTAGGTAATACGAGGAAATAGTATCATCATGTTAGAAGCCTTGGAACGAGTATAAATAATGGCTGTTCAGCAGAGAAATCCATGTCCCCTCTCCAAAGGGCCTGTTTTACTATGATGTCAAAATCAGGTCATGTACATTTTCATATTAAACTTTTTGTTAAATAAACTTTTGTAATACTCAAAAATGCTATCTCAAATTTTGTGAATATAGAATATTTACTCTTATTTTAACTTCTTCTAACATGAATTGTAGATACTAATTACTCTCATGGTTTAAACTTATTTCAAAGGGTTTTATGCATTAAAATGGAACAATCTTATTAAATGTAAACTATGGCAAACATTCCTTTTCTCCATCTTTCAACACTGAACAGATAAAGAAGCTACAAACATCAGTGGGTTTCTTTTGAAATACTAACTATAATTTTGAAAATTTAAGAGTAGTAATTTTAATCTGACTTGCCCAAGAACATCTATATTCCAAATATAGTAAAACAGAAGTAAAACACAGGAAAGTAATGCTATAGTTATTTATTTTGAACATAATTATAAAGTGGGGGGAAATTTGAATACAAGAGTAGAAATAGGATTCCAGAGACAAATATTGCAGTGTATTGTGGTCTTTGTGAGTAGAGAAAGGGTAGTGAGAGTGGTGTCCACAATATATTCATCTAGTTCATAAATTTTATGCCCCACAAGCTCAAATAAGAGATGTATTATAGATAGTTGTGTTATACCTAACCTTAAGAAACCTTACCAAGTATTTTAAGTCCTGTTCTTTTTGTGATCTGGCAAAAAGCTTACAAATCTTGAAAAACTTTAAAACTGTACAGAATGGAATATATACATATGTGAGGTTCTTGTGAAACACAGAACATAGTAAATGGCTATTATATGTATTTCTCTCTCTGAAGTGGTATTTCCTATTTATAGAAAATGTTTACAACAAAAGAACAGCTAAAGGGATCAAACTAACTTAATCACAATAAGGAAAGTTGATGTGAAGTCCAATACATTTCTATTCTTCCATTCTTCAGCAACTCTTTGCAAATCATCATTGACATTGATTTTTTGCAACAACATAGAGCTGAATTATAGAACTAGTTCTCCAAATGTGATTCCTAGAACAGTAGTTTTACCTGGGAACTTAAAAAAAATGTAAATTTTTTTATCCTACTACAAACCTATTGAATAAACAAATTGTGAGGGTGAGGCCCAGCAATGTTTTAACAAGCCTTCCAGGAAATCGTGATACATGCTCAATTCAGTTGGAGAACCACTGGAGTACAGCTGGCTTTCATTCAGCCACCACATCATTTTTACCAGTTTATTCTGTAAAGAGGAATGGAGTGGCAATCCCTGGTAGTAGTTTTTTCTTCAAATAAAATTGTTTCATACTGTAGTTGCATTAAAACTACCTAATATGCCTGATGTATTACTAATAACCTGTTTTGGTTTTGAGAAAGCAATTTCAGATGCCCTACTGGGAATTTTTTTTTTGGAGACAGAGTCTCACTATGTTGCCCCAGCTAGAGTGCAGTGGCATAACAGCTCACTGCACCTTCAAACTCCTGGGCTCAGGTGATCCTCCTGCCTCAGCCTCCGGAGTGACTGGGACTACAGTCACACGCCACCATGTCCAGCTAATTTTTCTATTTTTTTGTAGAGACGAGGTTTCACTCTTGCTCAGGCTGGTCTCAAACTCTTAACTTCCAGCCATCCACACCCCTCAGCCTCCCAGAGTGCTAGGATTACAGGCTTGAGCCACTGTGCCCAGCCCCTGGGAAAATTAACCAGAGGAGGTTTGATACAATACCAGCAACATTTTTATTTATTTATTTATTTATTTTTTGAGACAGAGTCTCACTGTGTTGCCCAGGCTAGAGTGCCGTGGT
>NW_012147986.1:2914936-2916358 GCF_000956105.1 Propithecus coquereli
GAGGATCACTTGAGCCCAGGAGTTGAGGTTGCAGTGAGGTATGATGACACCACTGCACTCTAGCCCAGGTGACAGAGCAAGACCTTTCCTCAATCAATCAATAATAAAAAGACATATAACTAGTAGTTTTTGCTGGTCAGATTGTTTAAACAGCCTTTTTCTTTTCAAATTACACTTATATAACCCTTAACATTATTTATTCGTTCAACAAATACCTGTGGAACATCAATTCTGAGATATAGGCACTGTTGTATGTACTGAGGATACAGAAGTCAATACAACAGAAAAAATCTCTGCCCTCATGCGGCTTGCATTCTAGTTTGGGAAATAGGAAATAAAAATTTAACTAAATGTAGGTAAATTATATAATGGGTTAGAGACTGGAAGTATTAAGAAGAAAAATCAGAAACGAAGAGTGAGAATGCATGGGGTTCGTAGGGTTGTAACTCTAAATAAGACAGTCCAGTAAAGTGGTTAGAGTGGTCAAGGAAAGCCTCACTGCAAAAGTGATATCTGAGCAAAGACCTGAAAGAGGTGAGGAAGCAAAGCATACAAATATCTCAGGGTAGATATTCAGGTAGAGGTAAAAGCAGTGCAAAATCCACACAACAGAAGTATCCCTGGCATGTTCCAGAAACACTGAGGCCAGTGCAGCTGATGCAGAGAGATCCAGAAGAAAAGGAGGTAAAGTCAGAAAAGTAAGAGGGGTGGGGAGCACTGTCACAACGGTAGAGTAAGGACCTCTGAAAATCTGCTCCTCCATAAAAGCATTGACAATACTGGCAAAAATTGTCAACATCAATTTTTTCACAACTCTAGAAATAAACCAAAGCCTTGTCAAAATGCAAGGAGTATTGATTCGAGAAAAGTGGCTGAATCTCAGTAAGAACAATGAGCCCTATAGCATTTTAACTTGCCCTATTCCCATCCCCCTCATGCCAGCTCTGCAGTAGCTTTGAAAACCAGCGGTCTTGTGACTACAAGAGATGTGAAATCAGCAACTCACGTGCTACTGAAGAGGACAGAACAGGTTTGGGGTTCCCAAAAATCACCATCTCCAAAGAGCTGTCACTATATGACCTGTGTGGCAGATCCCAAAAAGCTCTATCCTCAGGGCTTGTCTTTCTTTGACCTGATTCAGAGCTCACTGTATACAAATAACCCCATCCTGAGAACATGTGTCAAAAAATAAAAAATCAGTGACAATTTTTTAACATCACAGCTTCCTGCGACTGTGATACCAATTGGGGCTAAAAGAGACTGACCAAAAACTTTAAAAACTTTAATACTGGGGAATGAAAATAAAAAACATGTTCCCTGGCCAGGCGCGGTGGCTCACTGTAATCCTAGCTCTTTGGGAGGCCGAGGCAGGCGGATTGTTTGAGCTCAGGAGTTTGAAACCAGCCTGAGCAAGAGAGAGAC
>NW_012147986.1:2916408-2919051 GCF_000956105.1 Propithecus coquereli
CTCAGACTTTGTCCTTTTTGCCAGTGATACTCATTTGGAACTAGGAGAGGAAAAAAGAGATAGTGTCATTTTATAGCTCAGTTTTAAGTTTCTCATATAAACCATCCTGGTCAATCATGTCTGTGTGTCCATTCCAGCGGTGATAGGCAAGGAGCGCAGCATTGTAGGCTGCAATGGCGCTCATTTCCATGGCACTTGCTGCACACTCCATGCCATTGATGTAATACAGTCGATCGTGAAGTATGATGGAGGGGCATTTCTCTGGGGGCTCATAGTGAGGATATGCAAGCCATGGCTTCTTCACAGCATCATCATAGGACAAAAAGAGCTTTAAAATTTGTGCTTCAGTAAGAGTTTCTGGGGAAAACATCTTCCAAACATATGTTCCATCTGTTGATGGTTGAGGATTTTCCTTTTTCCTTACAGAGTACATAGTCTCAAGACTGTTAATGAATGAATCTGAATTATCGGTGGTTAAAACTGTACCAAGGCCAAAGTTATCCATGGGCCGAGAGCTAAAGACAGATGAATTCAATTCTCCCTTAACTAAAGTTGTCACTATATGTTCGTAGTTTTGATGGAATTCCTCAATTGGAGGATCAAAGTTGAGAAAAGTAATATTGGACATTTTGTGATTCAACGGAGTGGCCACCAAGACGATGTCATAGAAGTCTGAACGGGTCCCAGATCCAATTTGGTAGACCACTTCATACATCTCTGTGGGATTTCCTAGAGGGAATAAGGAAGCACATATTTCTTTAGTGTTTCCAACATACTATATTTTATACCCCCTAAAAATAATTCTATACCTTCTTAATAGTGTCTGTAATTCTAAGGAATTAAAGGAGTTTTATCCTTTAAGATAACTGTCCCTTGCATTTATATTACATTGAGGCCAGTTTTCTATTCAGAATGTCAATAAGTTCAAAATAAGGAATTTTTACTTTTGAGAATGAGATTATTTTTTAAATCCAAGGAGTCAGGCCACTGCACTTGAGTACATTTGGGAATACTTCTACATGGCACAACATAGGCAAATTAGACTTCCATCATTGTTGGCACTGAGTGAGAGATGGCAGAGAGAGGTTTTCCTCCCTGAGCAATCATTTTCTATAGAGAAAATGAGAAAGAAAATGAAAGTTAAAGCTTACCTGTCTGCTTGGTCCTTGTTTTCTCCTCTATGTACATTACTGAGCCAGATATAAGATTGCTTTTGGAAGCCTGAAGGAGCCCTGAGCAAACAAGCTTATTGCCACCTTCTACTGCCCAAAGGCCAGAATCAGAACAGGACAGTGACACTGCCCCTGTAAGCAGGAGGAAAAAATGTGTTTTAATTCTGAATCTGTAAGAGATCCCCTACCCAACTCTCTGCTCCCAGTTAGATGTTCTGCTCTAAATGTCTCCAGACATTGAAAAATGGCCCCTGGGGCCCCCACTTGAGAATCACTGAACTTAGGAAAGCTAATGACTCTCTCTCCCTAAAAATACACATCTAGATATATAAAATTTTGCTAATTTTGCTAATGTTCACAGAGAGGCAGCCTTCCCCAACCTTGGCCTAAAGTCAGGAGCCACGACAGCATCAGGTGAACCCCTTTGTGAACTAACATCCACCATGGTTCCAAGCCCTGTCTTACCTACAAAAGCATTGAGGCCTGTGCTTTGGCCAAAATTGACCCTCATGACAGGAGCAACCATTTCATCAAGGAATTTCTCAGAGAAGCCTGCTTTCTGGAAGGTTTCAAGAAGTGTTCGGTTAAGCAGTCCAAGGAATTCATCCCCTCCTATAGCATGTAGTAATTTTTCTACACTGCTGAAGGCATACTCATGAGATTGGTAGCGGTAGATCCTTTTGAAAAGAAGAAAAATGGCCATTAAACACCAAACAAGAAGGGGATGTATACAGAAGGGAAATAGTGTCATAAGAACCAAACTGACTTCCATATTCCCTCCTGATTGAGTTTCTTTCTATCATGTGAGATACAGCTCAGAGATCATCTTCCCTAGCTCTCCCAGACAATCGTGGCCCTCCACCTCCTCTACAAGTCCATTGTCCTTTGTATACACTCTTGTGTTTCTGCAGTAATATGATCACTGGGAGCACCTTCTCATTCTTCTTTATATCTTAACAGCAGCACCTTAGACATGTCTAAAATTAAATTTTGTCTTTCCACCAGGCTTGATCTCCATTCACCCCATCTCAACCTAAAATAACTGGCCACTGCTAACATCCTATTTGTCATCCTCAGTTTATTTAGTTTTAAAACTTAAACATTTTTCACATCTCCTTTCTGCTTCTCCCACCCAAGAAGGAAACCTTAACAATCTTCCTAATATCTTTTTACTCCATTCTGACTTCCCTATCTTAGATTAGGATTTATACTCAAACTACTAAAGTGAAATGATCTACCTGCTTCTAGTTTCTTTTTGAAATATTTATAAATCTCCCAGAATTCCTAAAGTATACCTCTTTTATGTCATCATTCATTTATTTAAAAAAAAAAAAACTCTTGTTTTTGCTTACTAATAAAGTCCAGATCATGTAGACTGCTATAAAAAAACAACCATGAGGCCGGGCGCCGTGGCTCACACCTGTAATCCTAGCACTCTCAGAGGCCAAGGTGGGCGGATTGTTTGAGCTCA
>NW_012147986.1:2921077-2921973 GCF_000956105.1 Propithecus coquereli
GAAAGACCTGGTCACCTCTGACTGACCCTGATGCTTTGAGCAAGTATAAAATAAAGGCTAAAGCAGAGCTGTAAATGCGTGCTATAGAATTGAAAACATACCTTAACACACACAATTCAGTGTCCTTACATGATGAATACAGACCAGAGAATTAGTACCAGAAAGTCACTAAACCAACAGCAGCAGTAGCAACAAAAACAAGCCCTAAGGTAAAGGTGAAACTGATTTACAGAGTTGCCATATAATATCATTTTAAATGTCCAGGTTTCAAGAACAAATTATGAGATACTCAAGACAGTATGGCTTTTACATGAGGGAGCGGGAGGGAAGCAGTCAGTAGAAAGCATCCGTTAGGAAGCCTAGATATTGGACTTACTAGATAAAAGACGTTAAATCAGCTATAATAAATATGCTCAAAGAACTAAAGGAAACCATGTTTAAAGAACTAAAGCAAGTATGTCTGCAATGTCTCCCCAAATATAGATTATCAATATACAGAAAGGATATAAAAAAAAAAAGGAATTCTGGAGTTAAAAACTACAATATCTGAAATAAAAAATTCACTACAGGGGCTCGACAGCAGATTTGAAATAGCAGAAGAATCAGCAAATTTAAAGATAGGGAAATTGGGATTGTACAGGTTGAAGAACAGAAAGAAAAGAAAAGTTAAGGAACATAAATACAGCCTCAGAGACCCGTGGGACAACATGAAGCATACCAACATTCCGATAATGGGAATCCTAGGAGAGAATAGCTAAAAACTTCCCAAATTTGATTTTAAAAAGTTAATCTGCACATCCAAGAAGCTCCACAAATGCCAGTAGGATAAAAGCAAAGAGATTCATATCTAGACATATCAAACTATGGAAAGACAAAGAGAGAATCTTTTTTTTTTT
>NW_012147986.1:2926543-2927961 GCF_000956105.1 Propithecus coquereli
TTATAGTAGAGACGGGGTCTTGCTCTTGCTCAGGCTGGTCTCAAACTCCTGAGCTCAAGCAATCCTCCCACTTCAGCCTCCTGAGTAGCTGAGAGTAGAGGCGCATGCCACCCTGCCCAGCTAATTTTTTTATTTTTAGATACAGGGTGTCACTATGTTGCCTAGCCTGGTCTCGAACTCCTGGATTCAAGCTATCCTCCTGCCTCAGCTCCCAAGTAGCTGGGAGTACAGGCATGCCACTGTACCAGGCTTAAAATATATTTTCTTTGAGGACAAGGACACGTTCTAGGTCCTATACCCTCTACCCAGAATAATGCCTACCATATAACAGGCTCTCAATATTGGGTGAATGAATAAATGAATGAATGAGTACTTTAAAACTATATGCACTGTAGCTGGACTTACTGCTGGACTTTCTTACCCAGAGGAAAGAAAGGCACACGAGGAATTCACCTAAGAATGATGTTTAGAAAGAAAGAAGTCCCTAACTACTGCAAGTTATAGAAGCAATAGAAACTCCTCAACTCTTACATTACTCCTGTTCAACACTTGGTCATATGACAGATCATTTTACCTTTTTGACTATTATTTTCTTATGTTAAAACAATCACAGTAATGTCCTTTTTCCCTGCCCCCGCCAAGTACCAAGGAGGCGGAGGGTCAGGAGCATTCAAGATTCAGCTCCACCCGACACCCACCACCATGGCCAAGGAAGGCATTGCTGCTGGAGGTGTAACAGACGTTAAAACTGCTCTACAAGAGGTACTGAAGACCACCCTTATCCATGATGGCCTTGCATGTGGAATTTGCACAGCTGCCAAAGCCTTAGACAAACACCAAGCCCATCTTTGCGTGCTTGCATCCTACTGTGATGACCCTATATATGTCAAATTGGTGAAAGCCCTTTGTGCTGAACACCAAACCAACCTAATTAAGGTTGATGACAACAAGAAACTAGGGGAACGGGTAGGCCTCTATAAAATTGACAAACGGGAAACCCTGTAAATTGGTTGGTTGCAGTTGTGTAGTAGTTAAGGACTATGACAAAGAATCTCAGGCCAAGGATGTCATCAAAGAGTACTTCAAATGCAAGAAATGAACAATTAAACTTTAGCTCATGTTACTTTAAAAAAACAAAAACAAAAAAACATGCAAAGTGGTGGCTCACACCTGTAATCCTAGCACTCTGGGAGGCTGAGGCAGGAGGATCGCTCGAGGTCAGGAGTTTGAGACCAACCTGAACAAGAGTGAGACCTCATCTCTACTAAAAATAGAAAAAATTAGCCAGGCAGGGTGATGTGAGCCTGTAGTCCCAGCTACTCAGGAGACTGAGGCAGGAGGATGGCTTGAGCCCAGGAGTTTGAGGTTGCTGTGAGCTAGGCTGACACCACTGTACTCTAGCCCAAGCAACAGAGTGA
>NW_012147986.1:2928011-2930089 GCF_000956105.1 Propithecus coquereli
CTGGTCTTAAATCCCTGGGCTCAAGTGATCCTCCAGCTTCAGCCTCTCAAAGTACTGGGATTACAGACAGGCATGAGCCACCACACCTGGCCCTGTTTTACCTTTTGACACATAGACCCTAATCTTACTGCATTTAAATGTTAAGACTCCACCCCAAAGTAAACATGGGACATATGTAACATGTATGTTTACTTACTATACATGCACATGACCCCCTTTTGTAAATATTCATATCTTCTCCTATAAACTGCTGAATATGTACACTTAGCCAATCTGTTCAGCATAAGTTCCTGTCTCACTCTTCCCCCTTTGAAGTGCCTTCTTTTGGTCTCTATAAGAGGATACATTCCCCAAACTGAAGGGTGGCCAGCCTGCAGGTTGTAACCCATTATAAAAATAAAGCTCTCCTCTCCAAACTTACGGACCTTGTGATTTTAAGTCAACACAGATCAAGAAGTGTTAGGGATCTAATATGTTCCCAGAAATGCACTAATTCTAGAGACAAGAATGAGCTTTAATCTAGCCTATATGACAAGGTATCTCAAAAGGAAGCTATCAGTAGACCAGAGAATTCAATTCAACTGCTACATTGTAGTTACTGTGCATACTATAGAACATAAGCACATGGTATGCACCATATACTACTTAATGGATGTATAAAAAGAAAGATGATTGCTGAGTGAGATATTAGGGCAAGGATTTGTTGAAAGGAATGAGACAAGAGTTTGGACTTTGGAGTAAAGAATAACATCCAACCAGGGGAAAAGCTTTGTTAAAAGGGGTGAGATAAGAGGTTGGACTTTGGAGTATACAATGGCATCCAACCAGAAGAACTGCATAAGTAAGTGTGCAGAACTGGATAATAACCAGGCAATGTGGATGTCAGGGGATGCAAAATTTCCACCCAAGTACTTCCAACAGTGGAGAAGAATAACTGCATACCCCCTGGGGCGTCGATCTAAAGCATTGCCCACCACAAACTTGAACCCCCTTTCAAGTGTCATGCTTTACCATTGTCACATGGGCCTTAGTTTACGCTATGTACATTGTGAAATGGAAGAACACAACGACAATGTGCCTCCCCAAGGTTGGCTAGCATACCCCTAAAAGTTTCTGCAGAAGACCACACAAGCTACTTTTATGAGGACAAACTGGATCTGATACACACACACATGCACATACACACATATACAGACAAAAAAGAGAAATTTTTGAGCAAGGGCTTCAGGTTTCAATACTGTTTAAAGAAAAAAAATCTTAAGAATATCCTCCAATTGCACATTTCAACCCATGGTTCTCAACTTTGGCTGCACATATCTCTAGGGGTGAAGATCAGCGTTTGTATTTTTAAAGACCCCCCTGTGACTCTAATGTGCAGCCAAGGTTGAGAACTACTGCTTTAACTGAAATGGAGGGGAATTGGTCGTCCCAGATTCCTCTCTGGTAACCTCTGTGTCTTCCAATTCAGGGTTTTGTGACATTACATAGTATCTCCAACATGGAGTAATATTAAAAATATTTATCTGAGGCAGGAGGATGGCTTGAGCTCAGGAGTTGGAGATCAGCCTGAGCAAGAGGGAGACTCTGTTTCTACTAAAAACAGAAAAATTAGCCAGGTGTGGTGCTGTGTGCCTGTAGTCTCAGCTACTCAGGAGGCTGAGGCAGGAGGATCGCTTGAGCCCAGGAGTTTGAGGCTGCAGTGAGACATGATGACGCCAGTACACTCTACTCAAGGGGACAGAGTGAGATTCTGTCTCAAAAAAAAAAAAAAAAAACCAAACAGTAGGTCACTGGGTCTTTTTCACAGTTCTATAATACGCTGATTCCCTTCAAATGTGTCATAATTTCTCAAAGGGTAATTCTCTACGTGGCAAACAAGCCACAGGTAAAAGAAATGACACACACAGGCAGGGCTGCATCTGAACTTGACCTGCCTGCTGAGCACGCAGCAACATGCCACCACCTTCTATAAAAAGTGATCAGCTGTCTCTACACAACTTCTATATATTTTCTTAGTTATTTGTTTATTGCCTGTCCCCCCACTAGAATAATTTTTTGTGGTGAAGGAGGTTTGCTTT
>NW_012147986.1:2933574-2937187 GCF_000956105.1 Propithecus coquereli
AGGAAAGTGAGGAAAACAGTTTTTACCAACTTCTCTGTCAAAGACAATTAACAAGGCAGAAAAGTTTCAGTTCTCCATCTGATGAAAAAAATGTCACACAGAAATCTGATGAGATCTAAGACCAAAATTACATACCCAGATCTTTGACAAAACGCTTCATGTGCAGATTTAAAGGATGGATGATGGAACCTCCTGCCTCATAGTCTTGCCCCTGCACTTTCATAGTGGCCAGACGGCCCCCCACCTCTTCTCTTTCAAACACGTCAATCTTCACATTTTTCCCAAATTTCTGCCGCAGAATATAGGCTGCTGAAGTGCCACCGATTCCGGCTCCAATAATCGCTGAGGGGGGAAAAAGGAACAGTTTTTTTTTCCCCCTCTTACCATGTGGGTTGTTTTGTTTTGTTTTTGAAGGCCATTAACTAACAATGGCTGTTACTGAAAGCTATGAGCAACAATTCAGGGAAGCCTGGAGAAGAGGGGCAAGGACACCTGCACTGAAGATCCAACTCTGAATCTGCACAGACACAGACACCAGACAAAAGTGGTCGTATGTTCATTTAAAAATTGACACTAATTCGATTTTTTCCCCGCTACCCAAAGATTCTCACAGCTCTTTCTGGAGGCACCAATGGGCCTGCACACCGCTCTTGGTGCCCAACTCATGGGAACAGAAGAGGTGGCCTTCGCAGTAAGCATTTTAAACAAAGTGACCGCCATTTCTAGCTTTGTTCTGTCTCAATGGAGACTCAAAGTACATAGGTTAATGATCCCAAAGAACACAATTTTAAAAAGGAGGGGAGGGAGGCATTGAGAAGCAGAGAGCAAAACAGCAAAGCGCCTGAAATTAGAGCAGATTCTTTCAGCAGCTGTACTAGTCCTAAGCAAAGAAATTGTGCAAGCCAGGGGCCTCTGAGAGCAGGCCGACCTCAGCAAAGCGGAGATGGGGAAAGGGGGCTGCACCCTATCCTATCAAGGGAAGCGGACAGGGTCAGCGTGTTTCCACTGCCCTGTGCTGTGTCTGCGTGCGCCTGAAATCTGCATAGCCGGAGCGGCCGGGCGCTCCAGGTCCAGTCAGAACACTGGCCTCCCAAGGTGCAGCAAAGGGAAGGCGCAGACAGGGACCTCGGCCTCCGAGAAGGGGGCTACAGGGACTCTTGGCACCCTCCTGCCCGGGTCCCTATACACGCTCATTCCTCAAATGGGCACCTTTCCAAGCCTGGAAAGGCACGATCCCACTTCCAGGAGGACCGAAAGCCGCCGTTAGGCGTGAATGGGGTGAAGTGCGACCTGCGAGGTCGGCTTGGCCCTCGCAGCCCGGCCTGCGGGGCCTGGGCGCGCCACGCAGCGGCTGCCCGATGCTCTCCCGCACCGCCCCGGTGTCGCCTACCGATCTTATCTGGCGGGGACCGCAGCTCGGCGCTCCCGGGGCACCCCCAACTGCAGAGCAACAACCACAGCCCCACAAGCGATGAGATGAGCTCTGAGACGGTGCGCCCCATGGCCTTCTTGAGCTCCGCAGCCTCTGCGTTCGCCAGTCCTCCTGCCACTGCGCGTCTGCGGGTCAGAGTGTTCCCCGGTCTGCACGCTCCGCCCGCCTCGCCCCCAGCCCCGCCCAGCCTCGCCCTGCCTCTGGGAGCCGTGCCCAGGCCCTGCGCAGACCTCTCCGTCTCCTCCTCCGCCCAGGCCCGGTCCAGGCCCCTCACACCTTTTGGTTCACCGGGCCCTCCAGGAGCGCTGCATCCTGGGCCACTCCGGCCCTCAAGCCCACTGCACCCCTCCAAAGCCCACCCTCCTTCACAATACACCAAAGGCACAGGTTGAGGCTGAGCCCCCCTTCCTGCTTCCTCCCCATCTTATTCGGTGAAGCACCTTATTGCTTCCCCAGTGCCTTCCGTCTTTTCAATCACTCCCTCTCAGAGAACGCGCACACAGCTAATCCCCGCCAGAAACAGGACACTGGGGCAACAGTGCTTACCGATTGATCACTATGTTCCGGGGACTGTTGGGTAGGAGATGAGTGGGCAACGGTGCAAGGTGAAAGAAAAATGAGGGAGACTGGGGATGGGGCGGTCTGAGGTGAAGGGACTGGAACAGTAGTGACCAATAGCATGAATAAAAGTAGTATACCTGTAAGGAGACCAGAACGTCTCCTCATATGCCTCTCTCTAAGCGCACCCCAAGGGCCATTCAGACTATACTGCTAGGATAGCTAAAGGGAAGCCATTTTGCTTCTGGTTTGCGTTTGGCTGGTTTTGTCTCAAAAGTTTAGAATTAACCTGTTGCTTGTTTACACAGCTACCGCTTACAAGATTAGAAAACGATTTTGAACATAAACAGATCAAGAGTCCAGAACAGGCCTACCGCAGACAGCTGATAACAAGATTCTGATGATTCATTGTTGACTGATAAGTAGTAAATGAGTCATGGTGATTGGCACAAAGCTTGCTTTCTGCTAGGTACCCCCTTTACCCCTTCCCTTTATATTACTTAATAAATTGCTCAGTAATCAGAGAAAGATGAGATGGTCTTTAAGACAATATTCTGCCATGTCCTCAGGCTCCTGGCAGTTGAATAAACTACTTTTCCTTCACCAACACTCCTCACCTCTCGGGTTTGGTTCCTGGATGGTGGCAGCCAAACCTGCCTTCAGCAACATCCTTAGCAGTAAGGACTCTTTTAAGCTGAAGGCAACTGAGAAGTCTCTGGATACACACAAAGCTCGCTGTCCTCTTCCATTTGCCTAAAAGCAGGACATAAATTTACAAACACAAAGGCGTCCCTCCTCCGCTCTCTACCTGGAAGGACAAAGGACAAAGTTTAATAACTGAAGACAACTTTAGACCTGTTAAATAAAACTTAAAGGAAACCACTCTTTTGGACTGAGCTCCTGCACTAGGCCCAACAGACTAAGCCAAAATAGAGCTACTCATGCTTAAAGTTCCTCACCACCAGGCCAAAACTAAGTTGTTTATCTGGCCTTCTAAAAAATCAGGAGAGAGTAATAGCTAAATCCCCAAACAGGCTAGTTTTAGCTGGCATGATAAGGAATTCCCCTTTGCTTTAATCTTTACAAGGAAAGTAACTTTGAAATGACCAATTCACTTTTTGTTCTGTTTCTGCTGTTTTCAGCCCTTTTCTGTCTGTAAAGCCAACTTCCTGTGAACTAAAATTCTAAGCTAACTGAACAGCTAACTGAACAGACCCCTCTCATCCAAGGGGATTCCAGAAAAAAGCCTTAAAACTGAGTTCTGGCTGATGGAAGTGACTCATGTGTGCAATCCTAGCACTTTGGGAGGCTTAGGTGGCAGGATTGCTTGAGGCCAGGAGTTCAAAACCAGCCTGGGTAATAGTGAGATCCTGTTTCTACAAAAACTTTAAAAATTAGCTGGGTGTGGTAGTACAGTATGTGCCTATAGTCACAGCTACTAGGGAGCTAAGGCAGGAGGATCACTGGAACCCAGGAGTTGGAGGTCGCGGTGAGCTATGATGATGCCATTGCACTCCGTACTGGGTGAGAGAGCAAAATCCTGTCTCAAAATAAAAAAACAGACCGTGCGGTGGCTCACGCCTGTAATCCTAGCTCTCTGGGAGGCTGAGGCGGGCGGATTGT
>NW_012147986.1:2939432-2939865 GCF_000956105.1 Propithecus coquereli
ATATAGTTTTAAAGTCATTGGTAAAGTAAAATAAAAATGTCTCCAAAATTGAATTTAGACACTTTCACCTTAACCTGTTGGTCAGGCATATCAAATACTATCTCTTGCTA
The DNA here is from genome assembly GCF_000956105.1 of Propithecus coquereli. NCBI lineage: Eukaryota > Metazoa > Chordata > Mammalia > Primates > Indriidae > Propithecus > Propithecus coquereli. The sequence goes on from NW_012147986.1 coordinate 2,939,543, forward strand.
GATGTTTTAAGGTCATAAAATTGTTCCTGTAATATTTTTAATACTTGCTAAATTTGACTATGAGCTTATAGATGGTACCTGTGTAGTTTCAAAATTCTTATCAATAACTTAAGATCTTAAAGTCATGTTAAATTAAAAAGGATAATCATAAAGCGAGTCATTTGTAAGTTAAAATAATAAACTTTTTTTTTTTTATGAGACAGTCTTGCTCTGTTGCCCCGGCTAGAGTGTGGTGGTCTTGCTTTTGTTGTCCCGGTTAGAGTGAGTGCCGTGGCGTCATCCTAGCTCACAGCAACCTCAAACTCCTGGGCTCAAGCGATCCT
>NW_012147986.1:2942166-2943624 GCF_000956105.1 Propithecus coquereli
TCTTAATGTATGTTATCAGTAATAATTATGATCATTATGTTAAATTGTTGTATGCCACGAAAATAACCAAATTTCTTTGTCAATTGTCTCTTTAACCATGGCTATTCTAAGACTTTGTCAGTTATTATTTCATTTTAATTCCTCTCAAAAAAAACAAAAACAGTTTTCAGGTGGCTATAGTCCAAAATTTGCTTCTTCAAGGAAATTTATAGAAAGGACTCTGACAGGGACCTTTAAATATAGGTCCAATAACATTAGAGATCATCCCACTGAACTAAAAAAAATCTTCCAAGACTAACTAAAAAGCTGATGCATTGATGACACTTGTTAACTCAACCTCAAACAAAACAGGTTACAATTTTCTTCCTGATGTTTTTAGTTGGCTCTCTAACAGAATAGGTTCCTTTTTCCCACTGTTATACCCAAATTCTCTTTTAATTGTCAAATTATTAATGTTATTTATCTCTTGTTTTACTTCTGAGAAAACCAGAATCATGATATTCTGAATACTAGAGATGATTCAATGAAGCCTGCAGATTTTCCTCATCTAAAATCCCACTGAACCTGATTCGTTTTCCATTGCCAATGCCTGCTGTGATACAAGCAGCCCTTCTGCCCTCTAGGCCCAGGGACTTTCACGGAAGATGGAGGCACGTGAGATTGTAAGGGCCAGTTTAAGGGACAGAATTAGTTCATACCCTCCAAATCAAGGACAGACACACACACACACACAAGTCTCTAAATTCCTTAATTCAAATGGTCTTAACAAAAGCTTATGTTTATATAACTAATTGCTACAAGTCTATAACTAAGATCAAGACTTATAATTTGATCATTTGTTTTAGGCTTTTGGTTTTCAACTATGTTGCTAGAAAGGTTGAGAGGTTAATGAGTGCCTGTGTACCCCCATTCTTGTCTGGCCCAAAATGTTTAATTGACTGTAAGCCTTTATGACTCTAAACCTCTCCTTCCGACCATAGGGGTCCCACTGAGGGCTTAGATGGACCTGGGACAAATGACCACATCACCATGGCAATGATGAGACAAAATAAAATTTGGCCATCACTGTTGCCTCTGGCATACAGTCCCCCCACAAAGAGGGGACTGTGAACTAAAAATAAAATCCTAAGCCCCCCAGCTAACTGAATAAACCCTTCTCATTCAAGGGGACCCCAGAAAAAAAGTCTTATAACTGAGTTCCCAGCCATGACAGGATGGAACATATAAAGCACAATTTACACATGTGTGTTTTCTCTTCATAAATATTCATGACTCCTATAGCTGGTTAAATATTTATAGTTAGCCACCCCGCTCAGTATAAAGTCCTGTTCCCTTTTATCTCTAACTTGAAACACGGTGTTCCTGGATTGTGGCCTAAGAGTAGTGCTTTTTCAGCCTGTCAGAATGGCCACTGCAGGTTGAGAATCCTTCATGAGAAATAAAACTCTCCTTTGAAAA
>NW_012147986.1:2955739-2956300 GCF_000956105.1 Propithecus coquereli
GACAACTAAAAATATATAGAAAAAATCAGCTGGGCATGGCGGCGTATGCCTGTAGTCCCACCTCCTCAGGAGCCTGAGGCAGAAGGATTGCTTGAGCCCAGGAGTTTGAGGTTGCTGTGAGCTAGGCTGACGCCATGGTACTCTAGCCCAGGCAACACAGTGAGACTCTGTCTCAAAAATAAAATAAATAAAAACTATTAATTAGATCTGTATTGTTGAACTGCAAAATACTTACATTGTAAGTTTAAGTGAGAAAAGCAAGTTGTGGCCATGTGGGGTGACTAGGGGATGCTGAGGCTGGTGGACCTCTTGAGTATAGGAGTTCAAGGTTGCAGTAAGCTATGAAAATGCCACTGCACTCTTGCCCAGGAAACAGGGTGAGACCCTGTCTCAAAAAAAGAAAAAAAACAAAACAAAAAAACCAAGTTGTTAAGAAATAGCTGTTGCATAACCCCATTTTAGGAAATAACTAAAAATCTCAAGTACTTATTATACATGTGTATCTGTATGCATATAAAGTAAAATGTGGAAGTTTACAGATTAATCTGTTAATGTTAGTTA
>NW_012147986.1:2956350-2960346 GCF_000956105.1 Propithecus coquereli
CAGTATACTACTCTGGAGGCTCAAGCAGCCCTGGGTCACCCAGCCTTGGTGTTCATAAGTTATCTACACAGGTCTTTGGGCCTTTGCCTGAGGGGAAGGTTGGGCTGGTTATTGGACGCAGCAGCTGTACTGTGAAAGGAATATTTGTACATGTGGGAGTTATTGACTCGGATTATACCGGTGAAATTCAGCTTATGGTCTCTGTTTCCCATACTACTCAAGTCTTTGCAGGCACTCGTATAGCTCGGCTCTTGCTCCTACCGTATGTCTCTTTTCCTACTCGTAAAGCTGAACGTCAGGGAGGCTTTGGCAGCACAGGAACTAAAATTTTTTGGGAAACTCTTATTCAAGACTCTCGACCTATCCTCAATCTTGCCATTAATGACCGTACGTTTGAGGGGTTGGTGGATACTGGAGCTGATGTTTCTATTATTTGTCTTGCTCAATGGCCCCCTGACTGGCCCAAACTTACAGTTCAAACTGTTCTGTCTGGATTGGGGCAGGCTCAATGTGTGTTTCGTAGTAAGGATCCCCTGCCTATACTTCTCATAAACTTGCTACCTTTTTTGCCTTGCATTCCATCCACCATATTACAGGCATTCATTTTAATAGTCAAGGTCAAGCAATTATTGAACGTGCCAATCGCACCTTGAAACTCCAATTACAAAAACAAAAAGGGGGAGTCCCTGAGTCTCCTCAACGCCATCTATTAAGAGCACTTTTTACCCTTAATTTTTTAAATCATTGGCAGAACCACTTAATATATGGATGGGTAATATGTCATTTAATCAGTCTGCCCCTGCTGCTTTTCAGGTTAATCTCTATACCAATGTTTCTCGATCCTTGCAGGCTTGTGTGTCTTATCTGTATTTGTTGTTGCTAGGTACTGTCCAATGGAATGAATCCACAGGAAATATTTCTTGTATTAATGATTGTTCTTTATATACTTGCCTTAACCACTCTTCATGGGCTACATTTAATGCTAGTTCACAAAGCTTGTATATTTTAAGGACCAGAACAGAGCTTTGGATTCCAATTAATCTATCTCGCCCTTGGAGCAAGTCTGCTCTGATCACCACTTTTCTGAACAAAATAACTGCCTTGAGCCATCGAGCTAAGAGAGCTATCGGCCTCATAATTGCTGTTGTGGTGGGACTGATATCTATAGCCGCCACGACTGCTACTGCAGGAGTGGCTTTACAGCAATCTGTTCAAACTGCCGACTTCATCCATAGATGGCATGAAGACTCTCATAGGCTGTGGCAACATCAACAGGAAATTGATAGTCGCTTACAAGGAGAAATCCTTCATTTACAAAGTACTGTCCAATGGTTGGGGGATCAAATTAAAGTTTTGTCTACTCAATCGTTTTTGCGTTGTGATTGGAATTCTTCCAGGTTTTGTGTCACACCTATTCCTTTTAACAGTAGTAATCATTGGCGAGTCCTTCGCCAGCTGTTAACCGGAGGCCACAATTTGACAGCAGACCTACAGAGTCTGGAGCAAGAAATAACAAACACCTTCCATGACAATTTGCCAGAGTTTAATGAACAAGATTTCTTCCAAAGTCTAGCTAATGGGCTTGCTCAAGTTAATCTCTTAACTTCTTTTCAGGCTTTCCTTAATGGTATAGGAACTAATGTTGGAATTCTATTTGTTTTCATGATTTGTTTATTTCTAGTCTACAGATGCTGGAGCTACCAGAAAATAAAGAATGATCAACGCCATCAAAATATCATGATGGTTTTTGAACATATTCGATCTCAAAATTAAACCAAAAAGGGGGAGATGTAGGGACTGTCCCTGGGCAAAATTGGCTTAAGCCCAGAGTCAGCAAAACTGGGTGTGCTCTCCTTGGTGCCAGAGGTCAATAGGCCCAGGCACGGCCTGTTGACCAAACAGAACTATTCCTCATGACAGATAGCTTTATGACAGATAACCAAGCGGCCTGGGGTCTTGCAAACAAGCCAAGGCGTCTCATTGTCCTGCATACGGTAATGAGATAAAGAAGTTAAGATGCAAGAAGTTAAGATGCAAACGTCTACTTCCCTTAAGCAATCATCTGGAAGGAATGAAAATGTATTTTGTTCAGGGCGCCCAAGGTGGTCACGTGCCAGGAAGTAGCTGCCGGACAGAGAAAAGTATAAGAATAAAGCGACTGGTGGAATCCCCACTGCAGTCTTGTACGTCTTGTGTGTGTCTGTGTGTTTCTTTCTGTGTCCATCCCCCGTTCTGCAATCCGGGCCGCGACAGGTTGGGATAAGAGGAATGGGGAATGAGTTGCAATTTTAAATAGGATGGCCAGGGTAGGCCTCATTTGTAGATGATATTATATTTAGGCAAAAGCTTGCAGGAAGAGAGGAAGTGGGTCATGAGAGTATCTGGGTAAAGGCAAAGAGAAAGCCTGGCATGTTTGAGAGACAGCAAGAAGGCCAGTAAAACAGAATGGAAAAGGGGAGTGGAAGTGTTAATAGAACAAGATGCATATCCTACAGGAAATAAACACACTCCTTAGGAACATTAAAAATATGAAAATTAAGTCTCCTTTTTCACTACATCCAGAAATTACAAAGAAAAAACTAAACTGTGTGTCTTTTACTTTCCATTTTCCAAACTACATGATGACCACAATAACTCAGTGTGTTAAGTCAATAGGCCCTTAATAAGTATTTGTTGGCTGATTATAATTGGTCATGTTAGTGACCTTGACCCAAGTGTCATATTTGGAAACTTTGTGGCACTGAAACCTTCTGAAAGAGTTTACTAGAAGGGCACTTTGGTGCAAAGACAGCTAGAAGACTTGCCAAGTGGGAGGCAGAGGGCTCTCTCATTCTGCACCATCGCCCATTCAAAATAGGGGTGCCATAGAAACTCAAAAGGGTTTTTAAAAAATCATGGGGGAAAAAATGTTACCATATATATGAGTGTAACATTAGGTCAACGGAGTGTTGTCCAGGAAAGCAGTGTCCTTAGGAAGCTAAATACTGAGGAAGATTCTCTCTTTGACCAAATTCTAGCCAGGCTCCTCTGAGCCCTCTTCTCAACTAGGCCTCAACCTTGGCCTGTAAAAACTGGAACAAAACACTAACATAGTTTCTAACCGCTCAAAGATGCCTCCCTAGGTTGACCCTAACCCCCTGAAAGAAAGTACGTACCTGAGAAAACTCAGGGCTGCCAAAAGAATTGACGATTTGTTCCAACCAATATCTGAAGATAGGGCCCCATCCCCAAGCCTCTGTGGATGGTTAGGTTAACAAACCCACATGGGTTTCACATGGACCAATCCCCACTTCCTGCTTTTTGTAATTTTTTTGCTTCCTTGATTTCACTGAGCCCCTGCTTACTCCTTTCCCTATTCCCTTATTCTCTTTTAAAATGCTCAGTCACCACCGTACAAATGGAAATTCAGTTCAGTTCATGCTGGACTTTTTTTCCTATTGCAATAATATATTCCTGATTAAAATCTATCTTTATAATTTTAGTGTCCAGCTTTATCTTTGACCACACTGAGATCCAAAATTCTGCCACCATACCTTTTTTTTCCTTCTTTGAAACTGCCTTGAAGATAATCATTTTCATACCTTCTTTCTTCTTTCATTTTTTTCTTATTCTAATTGCCATAATCTAAATGATATTTATTTTATCTTAGGCAAGACAGGAAATTCAGAAGCAACATAAGAAAAGATAAACAAATTTGACTACATAAAACTTTAAACATTTTAAGATGGCAAAGGATAGAATTTTAGAAGTGGAAAAAAATGCATGTGAAAAATATTATATTTGCCACTGTCTTGTGCAGGAACATGTCTGTAGTCCTAATTACTCAGTAGGCTGAGAAGGGAGGATGGCTTGAGCCAAGGAGTTTGAGGCCAGCTGGGGCAACATAGCAAGATTCTATCTGTAAAATAATAATAATATTTGCCACTAATATGACCACAGAATTGTGGGTAATATCATAAATATATAAAATACAAAGAGCTCTACTTTCAGAGAGAA
>NW_012147986.1:2963761-2969402 GCF_000956105.1 Propithecus coquereli
ACGCAAGTCTTGAAAGAGTTAATTCTTGCGCCTGCTCAGTCTGAGACATCCCTGGCGTCAGGTGGAAGAGCGACTGCGCAACAAGTGAACCTATGGGTTCAGATGTAGCCTGGCGGCTGGGAGGTTGAACGTGCAAGGTTAGTCTGCGCCTGCGCGGCCCGGGTCACTTCGCTGGCTGCTCCTAGGTTCCCGGCTCGCCGCCATCTTGTATCGGGGCTTCATTGTTCGCGCCGGGCCAGACAGTGTAGTGTAATTGTCGCCGAAGGAGGAGGCGGAGTAACCTCCGGTCATCCGAGAAACCCCGCTATTCCGCAGCCATAGCCGCTCAAACGATTTGGGAGGTAGTGAAGGGCAGGGAGCTGGACCCGGAGGCGCCGCCGCGACAGCAGCAGCCATGGAGGACGAGATGCCCAAGACTCTGTGAGTCTGGGGCAGCGATGAGGGAGGCGGGATGGTGGTCGTCCCGGAGGGAAGGCCTCGGCCCTGCGCCGCTCCCCAGCCTATTGTTCTCCGTGGATGCCGCGATATCGTGGTTCTTTTCTCCTCAGCACACACCTGGATGCTTAGAACCGAGACCGGGGCTGTGAGAGGCTAAAGTGGAGGGGAGAGGAGGCGCCACTCTGGAAATTAATCCCTTCACCTTAACGACACCATTGCGTGGCCTTTGGCCTCGCCACGGGGCCTCTGTGGTCTTAGACCTGGAGAAAAGACTTTTTCATTCAAACCTCTTTTTAGAACCCAGCGAACCTTCCTTTTGTCCCATTGCGGTCTTTCCTTCTATTTTTTCCCGCCCCCTCCTGTTGGATTAACCTTTCATCTTTACAGCCGTCTCCTTTTAATTTTACTTTGATTTCCTCCTGAAACTCTTCCTTTCTTTTTGTTCTCGGTGATAATTTTTTTCTTGAGGCTGCTCGTATCCATTTTCTGTGAGGTAAACTTTTATTCTCGCAGGCGACAACTGGAAAAAAGTCAAGTATTTTTAACCTCACTTTGGCTTTCCTTCTGTGGCACCCCCTATCAAAAAGCCTAACCAGACACCCCAAAGACTTTGAAAGTGGATTATAAAAGTAGAAATCTCATTCGGAAGTATATATCAATTGAGAGGTAGATTTAATATATTTTTATAGTCCGCTACTCTTGTGAGTGACAGGCTGCTGAACGAGCGCGCAGTTTTTATGAAGCAACAATTGATGGATACTTTAACATATTGAGTCAAGTCTGAGGATTTTTAGAGTTAGCGTTGAGTTATCAGAGTTTGGGATGTTTCTTTGTCGGGTAGCCTTCCCCACGGCATTCTTTGTTTTTCAAAGCATTGTCAGATTAGGTGATTCTCCTTTTGTTGCATTTCTCAGAAAAAAAAGAAAAAGGAAAAAACCTCAGTGAGTTCTTGACTTAGTTTTTTTTTAATTTTTGGCATCTTGGCAGTTTGGGAGCTCTGTGCATTAAAATAAAATTTTATGTTTCTTTTTGCAATTTCCAATCTACATATTATAGTTGTTCTGAAGTACAGTGTATTAATAATTCTTTTACCTCTAAAAATTTTTCACTTTTGTGTTATTTCTAATCTGTATGGCAAATATGGTTACACTTGTTTTCTTAATAGAGTAATAAGTTTTTTGCTAGTTTGTCTGATAGTCTGTAACTTTGAAGTAGCTTTTCAACTGAGTGCGGCAATTAGGGCATGACTTTTATTTTTGGAAAGATTGTATCTGTAGGTGAATATGCCCTAAAAAAGATGGTAGCCTCATAGTGGAAACTTTTTTTGCCTCCTTCTTATCCAGAAATACTACAGTCAACAGCATATTGGGTTAAGGCTCTGCTAATCTTTTACAATGTATTTAAATTTTAGTTTGTTTTTTCTTTTTCTTTCTTTTTTTTTTTTTTTGAGATACAGGATCTCAGGCTGTCACCCTAGGCTGGAGTGCAGTGGTTGGATTATAGCTCACTGCAGCTTCCAACTCCTGGGCTCAGAGGATTCTCTTGCATCAGCCTCTGGAGTAGTTGGGAGTACAGGTGTGAGCCGCCACCCCTGGCTAATTTTTGTAGAGACAGGGTGTCACATTGTTGCCCAGGCTGGTCTGGAACTCGTGGCCTCAAGAGATCCTCTCACCTCAGTTTCTCAGAGTGCTAGGATTACAGGTGTGAGCCACCAAACCTGGCCTAAATTTAAGATTTTTAATATTATTTTGAAACTTTTTAATTTCAGGAACTGCTATAAATAACTGGTAACTTAACATTTTTAGTAGGTTGATTTGGGAATATCAAATAATGAAGACAACTTCAGCTTTCTCTGGCCAGTCTACAAAAGCAGGTAGTTAAATAGTACAGGCTTGAGGTCAGGGACCAACCATTTCAAGACAAATAATGAAGTTTGATTCACAGATAGTTATTGAATGCCAGTTATATGCTAGGCTCTGTATTAAGTGCTTTGTATGCTCATTTAATCCTCATCAGAACTCTGATGTCAATTATTCCATTTTGCAGCTGAAGAAAAGCTAAGGTTAGAGTTTGAGTAACTCACCCAAGCTTATATGCCTTTTCGTTGTTCTTCCTACAACTCTAATGTCCTCAAATCTTTTTTACACTTAGGACTTATCTTGCCTTATGTCTCTCGCTAGAACACCCTATCCAAGAATCTTCCCAAAGTAGTCCGTGCTCTAAAATTTCCTGTCTCCTCTCTGTTTCCACCTCCCTCAACACAAAATCCCCTTTTTTCCTTCAGGCTGATCTTGATTAAATATGAGGATACTAATCCCTAAGTTTTCTTAGTGTTTTTACTTTTAATGTAAACTGCTTGTTTTAATGACCCTGAAGTAAGGGACTTTTAATACGATCATAGCACTATGTCCATGATGAGTGATCCATAAATTTGTTTGAAAAAATGGGTATAATTTCAAGCAGTGAATCAAGATTTTACTCATTCTTGAAGATAAAATAGAGTCTGAATCTTAGTATCAACCCATGTACATGAATTACTCAGAGGAAATATCTTTATTTGCCACATGTGAGTGTCCAGCATCACCTTTTTGAGTTAGAGATTGCTAGTATTCAGTTTCTTTTCAGCAATACTTTGAAAACATATTGTGAGACAAAGTTTCTTAAAATTTATAATGCAGGATTATTTTGAGGAGTATTCAAGTTACAATTAATAAGTTCAAACATCTTTAGTGAGTAGATTGGTGATGTATACATACTACTGTACTTATGTATAATCTTGAAATTTTCTTTAATAAAAAAATTAAAATATGTGTATAGTGAGTCTGAATTGGCCTTGGTCATGTTAAAAACATTGAACTCAGGAATTAAAAGCTGTACATTAAACTAGAAAAACATTGCTGGTGTTAGTTAATTTCCTCAAATCCAGACACTTTAGCATCCTTTGTGTGATTTACTCTCAAATGCATGTGAGTACTTCCTTTTGAGATAGCTGTACAGTTACTGTGTGGCTTTCACATTTGCTAAGAATACAGATCTATAAATTGTAGCCCATCCTTAAAACTCTACAACTAAATAATTGCTGTATGCTAAATGTGGGCCTTGCCTTTCTGCCAGCCTGTGCTTATCTTTCATTTTTTTGTTCACCACACTCCTCTACACATACTTTTGGCCTTGTAATTTGTATGAAATAGCATCTCTTCTGTGTTCAGTTGGATTTGCTGTTCACCCTTAACTAGAGATAAGAGTTAAGGCAAAGTTGACTAAAATTATATATTTAATTATTCAAGAATACTCAATGATGTTTTCAGATAACTTAGTAATTAAGAATATGCTAGGAACATTACATTCATTCAGTAATATTGAGAGCATACCACATGGCTGTCACTGTTCTGGGAGTTGGGGATACAATAGTAAATGTAATAGGCCTTTTAAGAATTTGTGTAAGGGCTGGGCAAGGTGGCTCATGCCTGTAATCCTAGCACTCTGGGAGACCAAGGCAGGACGATCACTTGAAGCCAGGAGTTCAAGACCAGCCTGAGCAAGAGCAAGACCCCATCTCTACTAAAAATACAAAAATTAGCCGGGTATGTGGTGCGTGCCTGTGGTTCCAGCTACTGGGGCAGCAGAGGCAGAAGGATTGCCTGAGCCCGGGGTTTGAGGTTGCAGTGAGTTTCTGCACTCTAGCCAGCGTGACAGAGTCAGGCTCTGCCTCAAAAAAAAAAAGAATTTGTGTAAGGGCTGCCTGGGATGGCTCCATCCTATAATCTCAGTGCTTTGGAAAATGGAGGTGGGAGCTCAGGAGTTCAAGGTAACAGCTACATTTGTGCGCCATGTGGCAGCTTAGGGCAATAGCAAGACCCTGTATGTAAAAGAAAAAAGAAATTACATGTAATGCAGGGTAAGGATGGGGTGGATTTTTAGAGAATGGTAAGGGAAGATCACCCTTTCATAAGTGATATTTGAGTAAAAAACTGAAGGAGGTGAGGGAGAGCCATGCATATATCCGAGGGAGGAGCTCCCTAGAAAGAGCTAGTGCAAAGGCCCTTCGGGATGTACTTGCGGGTAGCCTTAGGAGAAGAGTAGGAAATGAAGTCGGGATGGTAGGAATGGTAGGAGAGGTAGAAGATACCAGATTATACAGGGCTTTTTGAGGGCTGTGTCTTGTCTGAGTGGGGATGGAAGTCATAGAAGGGTTTTAAGTGGAGGAGTGGTGTACAGAAACAAATACCCTAGTCATGAAGCCAACTCGGGTGAGAGAGAAAATGGTGGCTTGTAACAGAGTAGCTAGTACTGGTGGAAGTGATAAAAAGTGGTTGGATTCTGGATATGTTTTGAAAATAGGGCAACAAATTATCAATGGATAGGATGTGGCATGTGAGAATGATGACAACAATAAGTGGATTTATTTACAAATTTGTAATATCAGTTATCTAAAATGTTTGTTGTAAACTGTAAGTAAAAATGAAAACAATCGAGAGCATTGATATGGCTTAACATGTCTACAGGCATAGTATTAGATACATCTGTTCAAGTAGAGCGAAAGAGATACTAGCTAATAAGGTAGTTTTAGCTATCTCATTCACAGACTGTCTTCTATAAAGAGTAGACAGTTATTAATAGTAAAGTTAGGATGCTGATGTATATGTACAAGCACTTAACTATTCTGACAATTTCATAATTAGTAAAAGACATAACTAACCTTTTCCCCCTAGGGACACTCAGGCAAAAAGAAATACTTTCCTAACAAATTTCAAATGTTCAGAAGTCATTTTGAGAGATTACAGTTATCTCTTTAACAAATATTTATAGAGCCCTTGCAATGTTCCAGGCAGTGTTCTAGACAGTAAATATCTAATATTAGTAAAAATAAGAATCCCTACTTTAATGGAATTTATCATTAGGTAAAAACCTATCCATTCATACTTTTTACTCAGATTTTCACAGGGGCCTCATTATCAAATTCTACATTTTTTCATGGTGATTTGTAACATTCTGCTTTATAAATTTTATTTGTAGGTAAATTTTCCAGAGCTGTGTTAATAAAAAGGGATATTTTAAGTGTTTTGGTTTCCAATCTTGTAACTATCTGAATTTAGTTATCAGCCTCAAAAATATAAATTAGGCCGGGCGCGGTGGCTCACACCTGTAATCCTAGCTCTCTGGGAGGCCGAGGTGGGCGGATTGTTTGAGCTCAGGAGTTCTA
>NW_012147986.1:2969647-2970509 GCF_000956105.1 Propithecus coquereli
TTCTCACTTCTCAGGTATTAGTTATTTTGAAATGTTAAAAACCTACAGAAAAGTAACAAAATAATAGTATATTGAAGACTTACATACCTTTCATGTGGAATTCCAGCTACTAATATTTAGCCAAATTTGTCTTATTTATGTTTTTGTTCTTGTTTGTGAACCATTCGAATAAAGACATCATGACACTTCAGGTAAAAATATTTTACCATGTATTTCCTAAGAACAAGGCCATTGTCTTATATAACCACACTGCAGTTTTTCACATTAAGGAGATTACATTGGTGCAATATTAACTGATGTACACTTCATACTCATATGTATCCAATTGCCCTAGGAGGACATTTTTTAGTTCATTGCCCTAACAGTTAATTGTTTCCTACTACTGTTATTTTCTAGTTCTGCACAAGATTGTACATGATCTCAGAGGTGATATGGTAAATACTGACATAGGATATTTAAATCTGTGCTGTTAGTAAGAAGTCCATGCACAGCTAAAAAGGCTTTGTTTTTTGAGGCAGAGTCTCACTTTGACGCCCAGTAGAGTGTACTGGCGCAATCATAGCTCATTGCAGCCTTCAACTCCTGGGCTCAAGTGATCCTCTCACCTCAGCCTCCCTCCTAAGTAGCTGGGACTACAGGCTTGTTCTGCCACACCCAGCTAATATTTCTGTTTCAAAACGTGTATTTTAATGTTATCCCCAAAAAAGAGTATTGTGAAAACAAAAACTATATAAGAAAACTGTACATTTTTATTTAGTAGTCCAGTAGACATCGTGATGGGGAACCTAACTTGCAACTGCTCCAGTACAAATTTTTATATTAGGATATTAAATGCAAGTAGCAAGAACATAACTGGCTAATT
>NW_012147986.1:2970559-2973223 GCF_000956105.1 Propithecus coquereli
GAGAGGCTAAAGTGGAGGGGAGAGGAGGCGCCACTCTGGAAATTAATCCCTTCACCTTAACGACACCATTGCGTGGCCTTTGGCCTCGCCACGGGGCCTCTGTGGTCTTAGACCTGGAGAAAAGACTTTTTCATTCAAACCTCTTTTTAGAACCCAGCGAACCTTCCTTTTGTCCCATTGCGGTCTTTCCTTCTATTTTTTCCCGCCCCCTCCTGTTGGATTAACCTTTCATCTTTACAGCCGTCTCCTTTTAATTTTACTTTGATTTCCTCCTGCAACTCTTCCTTTCTTTTTGTTCTCGGTGATAATTTTTTTCTTGAGGCTGCTCGTATCCATTTTCTGTGAGGTAAACTTTTATTCTCGCAGGCGACAACTGGAAAAAAGTCAAGTATTTTTAACCTCACTTTGGCTTTCCTTCTGTGGCACCCCCTATCAAAAAGCCTAACCAGACACCCCAAAGACTTTGAAAGTGGATTATAAAAGTAGAAATCTCATTCGGAAGTATATATCAATTGAGAGGTAGATTTAATATATTTTTATAGTCCGCTACTCTTGTGAGTGACAGGCTGCTGAACGAGCGCGCAGTTTTTATGAAGCAACAATTGATGGATACTTTAACATATTGAGTCAAGTCTGAGGATTTTTAGAGTTAGCGTTGAGTTATCAGAGTTTGGGATGTTTCTTTGTCGGGTAGCCTTCCCCACGGCATTCTTTGTTTTTCAAAGCATTGTCAGATTAGGTGATTCTCCTTTTGTTGCATTTCTCAGAAAAAAAAGAAAAAGGAAAAAACCTCAGTGAGTTCTTGACTTAGTTTTTTTTTAATTTTTGGCATCTTGGCAGTTTGGGAGCTCTGTGCATTAAAATAAAATTTTATGTTTCTTTTTGCAATTTCCAATCTACATATTATAGTTGTTCTGAAGTACAGTGTATTAGTAATTCTTTTACCTCTAAAAATTTTTCACTTTTGTGTTATTTCTAATCTGTATGGCAAATATGGTTACACTTGTTTTCTTAATAGAGTAATAAGTTTTTTGCTAGTTTGTCTGATAGTCTGTAACTTTGAAGTAGCTTTTCAACTGAGTGCGGCAATTAGGGCATGACTTTTATTTTTGGAAAGATTGTATCTGTAGGTGAATATGCCCTAAAAAAGATGGTAGCCTCATAGTGGAAACTTTTTTTGCCTCCTTCTTATCCAGAAATACTACAGTCAACAGCATATTGGGTTAAGGCTCTGCTAATCTTTTACAATGTATTTAAATTTTAGTTTGTTTTTTCTTTTTCTTTCTTTTTTTTTTTTTTTGAGATACAGGATCTCAGGCTGTCACCCTAGGCTGGAGTGCAGTGGTTGGATTATAGCTCACTGCAGCTTCCAACTCCTGGGCTCAGAGGATTCTCTTGCATCAGCCTCTGGAGTAGTTGGGAGTACAGGTGTGAGCCGCCACCCCTGGCTAATTTTTGTAGAGACAGGGTGTCACATTGTTGCCCAGGCTGGTCTGGAACTCGTGGCCTCAAGAGATCCTCTCACCTCAGTTTCTCAGAGTGCTAGGATTACAGGTGTGAGCCACCAAACCTGGCCTAAATTTAAGATTTTTAATATTATTTTGAAACTTTTTAATTTCAGGAACTGCTATAAATAACTGGTAACTTAACATTTTTAGTAGGTTGATTTGGGAATATCAAATAATGAAGACAACTTCAGCTTTCTCTGGCCAGTCTACAAAAGCAGGTAGTTAAATAGTACAGGCTTGAGGTCAGGGACCAACCATTTCAAGACAAATAATGAAGTTTGATTCACAGATAGTTATTGAATGCCAGTTATATGCTAGGCTCTGTATTAAGTGCTTTGTATGCTCATTTAATCCTCATCAGAACTCTGATGTCAATTATTCCATTTTGCAGCTGAAGAAAAGCTAAGGTTAGAGTTTGAGTAACTCACCCAAGCTTATATGCCTTTTCGTTGTTCTTCCTACAACTCTAATGTCCTCAAATCTTTTTTACACTTAGGACTTATCTTGCCTTATGTCTCTCGCTAGAACACCCTATCCAAGAATCTTCCCAAAGTAGTCCGTGCTCTAAAATTTCCTGTCTCCTCTCTGTTTCCACCTCCCTCAACACAAAATCCCCTTTTTTCCTTCAGGCTGATCTTGATTAAATATGAGGATACTAATCCCTAAGTTTTCTTAGTGTTTTTACTTTTAATGTAAACTGCTTGTTTTAATGACCCTGAAGTAAGGGACTTTTAATACGATCATAGCACTATGTCCATGATGAGTGATCCATAAATTTGTTTGAAAAAATGGGTATAATTTCAAGCAGTGAATCAAGATTTTACTCATTCTTGAAGATAAAATAGAGTCTGAATCTTAGTATCAACCCATGTACATGAATTACTCAGAGGAAATATCTTTATTTGCCACATGTGAGTGTCCAGCATCACCTTTTTGAGTTAGAGATTGCTAGTATTCAGTTTCTTTTCAGCAATACTTTGAAAACATATTGTGAGACAAAGTTTCTTAAAATTTATAATGCAGGATTATTTTGAGGAGTATTCAAGTTACAATTAATAAGTTCAAACATCTTTAGTGAGTAGATTGGTGATGTATACATACTACTGTACTTATGTATAATCTTGAAATTTTCTTTAATAAAAAAATTAAAATATGT
>NW_012147986.1:2973273-2973851 GCF_000956105.1 Propithecus coquereli
CCAGAATAGGCAAGTGTATGGGGACAGAAAGATTAGTGGGCTGGGAAGTGGGGTGAGATGGGGAACAGGGAGTGACTTCTGATTGGTAAGAGCTTCCTTTTGGGGGTGAAGAAAATGTTCTACAATTGTTTGTGGTGATTGTTGCACACCTCCGTGAATTAAAAAAAAAAAAAAACAAAACACTAAACTGAAGAACCCTTTAAATGGGTGTCTCAAAAAGTGTTTAAAAAAATACTATCCACCATTAACATTTGTCTGATTCACTCTCAAAAGACTAATAATTGATATCTTTGAATACACTCTGAAGAACTTACCACAGATTCTAAAAACGATTCCAAAACTGAAAATCCAGAATTTATCAGTCTAAAGAAACTACTTTTAAGAAGACATCACATATTTGGATGTGTAAAATCTCCTATGTATAAAAAAAAATATTTCTGTAACTTATAAAATGCATAATTTGTACAATGAACCAGAGCCCTAATTTCTCTGCCCCCTAAAAGAGGGCTGAACTTTCTGACTCATTTACTTTTAAGATTCTTGTGACCAATTTGCATTAAATAACTTTTTCTTAAAAA
>NW_012147986.1:2985201-2987624 GCF_000956105.1 Propithecus coquereli
TTTTTAGTAGAGACAGGGTCTCGCTCTTGCTCAGGCTGGTCTCAAACTCCTGACCTTGAGCGATCCGCCCACCTCGGCCTCCCAGAGTGCTAGGATTACAGGCATGAGCCACCGTGCCTGGCCTATAACTGGGTAATTTAAGCATAAAAGGAATTGATTAAAAATATATTGGACACTCATAGTATTTGCTGGAAGGTCATTGAACTTGGCTTAGAAAATGTTGAGGAAAAAGAGACAATTATTAGGCCTATGGTTATAATCAAGCCACAGACCATCCCAAGACAGATACTGCTACCACATCCACTGAGAAACAGTTATCCCACCTTCCACTGGCAGCGGACATGGAACTTCACTGCTGTTATTTGCTATCAAAATGGATTCTCTTCAATCTATGCTTCTTTAAGACCTGTCTGTGGATTCTGTGTTCAGCACTGGTGACTACTTTTTTCTTAATGCAGTCTCTTGGTTAGAAGTGAATTAGTAAGGCACTAGCCCACATTTCAAGAAGAGGAGAATTAAGTTACACTTCTTAGAGGAAGGTATATCAAAAGAATTTGTGATCATATGATAAAACTACCAGTTCATTGGTTAAAACCAATAATTAATAAATATTTTAGAGGAGATACTTTGAGGCTATACCCTGTTTCTCCTTTAAATTTCATTGGCTAATTTTAGCTTCCATGGATAGATTGTCCTATAGCAATTTTTACTGTGGTATTTTAATGGTGATTTTTCTCTCTCTCTCATTCTTTCTGTATTTATTAATTAACATTCTGCAAGAAAAAGCTATTTTTCCCCCATCCCAGATCCAGTCAAGGATTATTCATTGTATTGGTTGTCAGTGTCTTTTATGTCCCTTTTAATCAAGAACTGTCCTTTTTTGCTGTTGTTAAGGACAGTGATTTTTTGAGGAGATCAAGTTGTCTTATAGACTTTCCCATATCTCGATTTACATAATTGTTTTATATGCCCAATATCCTATAAACTTAAATCTAATTTTAGGCTTGATTAGTTACAAGCTTGACTTTTTAGATGTGTATACTTCATAGGTGAAACTGTGTAATTCATACTATGTACACAATGTCTTATTGCACTTCTATAAAATGATTTAAAGTTTGTTCACTGGGTCATAGTGTTAACAGCCAAAGCTCTCATTTTTGAGGTAGAGTTTTCCCTTTGCAATTAGTTCAGTAATCTATGTGATAACTTTGACAGCCTGTGAATATCTGTTTTCACACTAACCTTTCACCTAATGGTTTTAGCATAAATAATCCTTGCAGGAATCAGTTACTTCATTAGGGCTTATACATTATTAAATTAATACCATCTTTCTCCATTTATTAACTAGCACTTCTATAAAGGAGAGCTTTTCCTTAGTAACTGCAGCTATTAGATTACATAGTTCTGAAGTTCCTACTCAAAAGACAGGATAAATACTTAATTCTTTCCCTTTAATTACTGATTTTCAGAATAAGTACTTGGGGTGATAAAAACCCCAATACTGGTAAATTGTTGGATAAATATTACTGTTACTGTTACTTTCCCTTCTTTTGAGTACCGTCATTCTACCTGATCTTTAAATGTTGTCTGTTGTTCCTTAAGACTCAGCACTTCTCCATTTGATATCTTAACCTATTCCAGTGGCTTTGTGTTAAGCACTCAATATGTGTTTGCTGAATGGTAGATGGAAAGAAATTGAATCCATAGTTTGTGAACATGTATAGATGTTTATTTTTCTGGGGTGAGAGTGCATACCTCTCATCCAGTTCTCTGAAAGGTACCTGGCAGAAGAATGAGGCAATCTACTGTTCTTGGGAGACTGACTATATTTTCTGATTTCAGAAATAAATCTCTACCTCTATAACATGCCTAGGGGTAACCTCATTTTAAAATCTCATTTTGAAAATTTATTTATAAACCCTTTAAATAAAGATCATCCCAGCTGGGCTTGATGGCTCATGCCTGTAATCCCTACAGCTCGGAGGCTAAAGCGGGAGGATCGCTTGAGCCCAGGAGTTCAAGACCAGCCTGGACAATGTACTGAGACCCCATTTTTAAAAAAAGATCATCCCAATCTTGTGGTCTTGTAATGCATTATTTATATTAATTAAGCTTATTAATCACCAAGTCATATTATTTGGAATCTTCCTATTCCCTTTCACCCCTCTTCCACTGATCAGTGATATTCAGTGAAAGGTTTCCCATCCCTTCGTACACATCCACAGCACCTAATAAATGATTTTACTCATGACTTTCAAAAATTTATTCGTTGTGTAAGTTGGACAATGTTATCAGAATCATGTGAATTAAAAATTGGGGGAGGCCAGGTGCCATGGCTCACGCCTGTTAATCCTAGCACTCTGGGAGGCCGAGGCAGGTGGATCGTTTGAGCTCAGGAGTTCAAGGTAACAGCTACATTTGTG
>NW_012147986.1:2989544-2992167 GCF_000956105.1 Propithecus coquereli
TGAGCTCAAACAATCCGCCCACCTCGGCCTCCCAGAGTGCTAGGATTACAGGCGTGAGCCACTGTGCCTGGCCTATATTTTTTTTATGTATATATGTATGTAGGCTCTTGTTTTAAGGTACAGTGACGCATCAGAATTGTTTTTTATGTGTTGGTCGGCTAATAAATTCAGTCATTACAATTAGTTTAGGAAATGGGATAAAAAATAATAGACATTTGATACAGTGAAAGTGTTTTTAACTTTATTTTTGGAGGTCATGATTTAAATTTTTCTTGTATTTAGGCTATTCCTATTTATCACACTTTAATGGGTAGAAAAAACATTGAACTCATTCATCTAATTGGAGTTAACTCTAAATCATATTATGTATAAAAAGACAAATTTAGAACTTCTTAATGGGAAAGACAGTGCTGAAGAGAAATCCTTTTATCCCATAGTATCTCCTTCCTATAAACATTTGGTTTTCTTTTCTGTAGAAAAGAAAATCATGAATATGTATATGTGTATCTGCTGCTTTCTTATTGTATTCCAATTTAACTCTTTTTTACTTGGTATGTTAAAAAAGTTGATTGTTTAGCCAATTGGCTTTAATTTGTTGTCCTAATGCTGCAGGGTCATTTACATATCATAGATAGAATCAACAAACATTTTTGTCCTTTTCATTATTCTATCACATTTAATGTCAGTATGCCTTTGGATAAAGGAGAAAAGATCTCTGTACCCAGAGAGAAAGATAAGACTGAAAGGGAAAAATGATAGGGAATTTAAAATCAGTCTTTTCTTGATCTAGGTCTCCTTCCTTATTCCAATAGTAGCATTTGTGGAATACTTGCTATCTGTCAGTTATTTCAATGCATTATCACAAATGCCCGACAGAAACATAATAAAGAAGATGTATGTTATTCTCATTTCAAATATGAGAAAATGAGGCAAAGCAGGGATGTAAACCCCAGTTGATCTACTGGAATATAAATCCTCTGCATTTGTTTCCATTTTGCTGTTGTCCTCTCTCCCTGTCTGATCATATATTAATGTTTCCCTGTGTAGAGATCACTGAGCACAATGTTAATGAGTACCTAGGCTGCAGAAACAACTATCATAGCTAGGTTAGCATTTGCCACTTTTTATAAATTTTGGATTTTGATCACTCAAAAGCTTAGATTTTTATTATTGAAATCTAAATTCCAGTCTATTCACACACCTAGACTGGTGTTCACATTTATGTATTTCATACTCCCTGGAGTATAAACGTTGATAATATATATATTTGCTTAGATTCTTTTTATATAAAAAGTTACAGTTTTTTTCTGGATACAAATTAAGTAAAATGTACATTGTTTTTCATTTGTTTGTTCTACTCTGAAGTGCAGGCTACTTTTTCTAACCATATTTCAGTGCCTGTCAACATTGATCTTTGTAATAGAATTCCCATTTAGTGTTTTATTAGTTGGAATTATACAATTTATTTTCTTTAATTTTCTTAAAGAAAATAATGTGTAGTCCCAATATTTTGAATGTTGTGGTTGCCTCCTTGCTATAAAATTCTTGAAAATCATTGATAGTGACTCTTTTAAACTATTATGTGAAACAGAATGTTATATTCCTTTATTCTAGTAGCTTTCTAGTCTTTTCAGTTAGTTTCTCGTTTTAATAATTCTGCTTAGGAGATTATAGAAAGAATTTTAAAATGGACTATAAAGTCATTTGGTATTTTGCACTGATAGGTGTAAAATATTGGATTTTTCTGTTTCTTTAATTCATAATAAAACATCCAGGCTTTACCTGTTATATAACCCCAGCTACCTGGAACACCAGCAGAAAAGGGGAGACAATTTTTAAAAGACTTCTGAGCAGGCATAAAAATTGATGTCAGAAAGTCCACATTCTAAAAGTTACTCTGAAACTACGTATCAGGGAGCCTCTTCAGTTTTCAGAGCCTATTTACCTATATTTTAGAAACTGGTTTAAGAAGGTTGGCTAACCTTCTTAAGAGTAGATTCCTCTGCTACTCAGCAAGTTAGAAACAGCAAGGAGCTGTGTACATTTGTAGCAGTAAAAAGTAATATATAAGCAGGGTACGGTGGCATGCACCTGGGGTCCCAGCTACTCTGGAGGCTGTGGCAGGAAGATGGCTTTATGGCTTTAGGCCAGGAGTTCTGAGCTATATAGTGCACTGCACCCATTGGATGTCCTCAGGTGTCCACAGTAGGTTTGGCATCAATGTGGTGACCTGCCAGGAGTGGGAGGTGGAAACAGAGCAGGTCAAAGCTCTGGTGCTGATCAGAAGTGGGATCAATAGCCACTTTACTCTAGCCTAGGCAACATAGCAAGACCTTGTCTCTCTCTTTTTTTTTAACTATTCATTTATTTATTAATGAATGAATGAGCCGAGTCTCACTCTGTCACCCATGCTAAAGTGCATAGCTCACTGCAGCCTTGAACTCCTGGGATCATGTGATCCAACTGCCTCAGCCTCTTGAGTAGCTGGGACTAGAGGCACTCACCACCACACCCAGTTAATTTTTAAATTTTCTGTGGAGTCAGTGTCTTACTGTGTTGCCCAGGTTCCTCTCAAACTCCTGACCTCAAGTGATCCTCCTGCCTCAGACTCCGAAATTGTTGG
>NW_012147986.1:2993877-2995634 GCF_000956105.1 Propithecus coquereli
CCAGGAGTTTGAGGTTGCTGTGAGCTAGGCTGACAGCACGGCACTCACTCTAGCCCAGGCAACAAAGCGAGACTCTCTGTCTCAAAAAAAAAAGAAAAGAAATGTATAAAGATGAGGATTTGTTAACATTATTTGTTTAAGTGTAGGTCAGAAGATAAGTATTGAAACTTTGACCAGAACTAGCATCCCCTTGAATGCTTCATATCAAACATAGAACTTCTTATTTGTTCATAGATGGAAATCTAATTTGGAGCTTTATTTTTATGATGTTAAATGTAGAAAAATTTTTTTAGGAAGTTAAAGTGAATTGGGCAACAACCCCCAGCAGTCAAAAGAAAGATACAAGCAGTAAGTATATTTTATACTCTTCGAACATTTGTTTTTATTATACCCAGTAGTTTTACTGTAAAGCATATAATCATCATACATGTTTGCAGTAATGTTTTGATCGTTATCCTAAGATATGATTTAATGTGTTTGTGTTAATAAATTTAAGAACAAATCTAATCTTTGTCATCAGGTAGTACCGTTGTCAGCACACAGCGTTCACAAGGTAATTGTATCTTCTTAAACATAAAATGAAATCTCTTGAAAGGGTATTCACTAACCACTTGAAGTTTTTTTGTTTTTGATATTGGGGGGGAGAGGGGAGGGAGGAGGTGTAATATTTCTCTTGTTTCTCTGGCAATATTTTTCCCCCTTCTTCCCAGTGTTGACCAAGTGTGACTTGCCCACTGTGTTGGTGCTAGTTCAAGCTCTCTGACCCCCTTGGTAGCAGCTGATGCCTTAGAAATACTTTCACCAACTAAAGGGCAAGATACCCTGCTTCCTTGAGGTCACCATCTGGGCTTCATACCCAGATCTTGCAAATGCTTGTGTTGCTCCTGAAACTTTGTTTCTCAAAGAGCTACCCTATATGTTGCTTAAGGCCTGCCAAATATGGGTAACTTTTCTTTCCAAATGTACCTTGTCGAAATTGGTATCTCTCTCTCTCTTTCTCTCTCTCTCTCTATTCATTTTAAAGTGTTGGTCCAACAATTTTGCATTTTTAAAGTGTTTCCTTTTTTTGAGAATTGTCTTTTTTAAAAAGTTCAGATATGGGATGGTTATTTCTCTCCAATGCTTTTTTAATGGTTCTGATATAAAGTGAAGGGATTACTGTTTTCATTCTGTTGCCTTCAGTCTTAGTTCACTTGCACATGGATTCACATAAACTGAATGGTGTAATGTCTGGGCAACCAAAACTGTTGGCTTTTGAGAAAACTGTCAAATACTTTAACATCAAACTGTTGCAATGCAAGGTATTTCTTTGATTGTTCTTCACAAAATATGGTTAAACCAAGTATATTGTGTAGCTAGCTTCAGTAAATTGTGTTAACTGAGGCAAATCTTGTCTACATAATTCACAATGCCACTATTTTATTTTAATTTGTAAAGCCTGAATATAGTGGTAAACTGAATAAAAGTAAAGAATTATTATTAGAATGGTAACTACATTAAATTTTCTACAAAACTGAAATTTGTTATATATTATTAGTTTATTTTCTTAGACCAGTATAATAATTGACTATAAATAGAAATATAACTGTTAGCTTCCAGCTAGATATACCACAGTCTTTTTAGGAGAATCTTTCCTATATTATTGCCTTGATTCATTTTGTTTTAGAGTTGATAGGATTTGTATAGATAGAGGATAGTGTTTCATTGATACTTTATTGTAATTCGTAAATCATTTTAAGAATACTGGATAGATTTTA
>NW_012147986.1:2995759-2996918 GCF_000956105.1 Propithecus coquereli
CCAGTTTAAAAGTTAGCTTTTTAAAACTTTTTTATTATTTTTCAGAATCAGAATCTTACTGTGTTGCCCAGGCTGAATGCAAACTCCTGGCTCAAGCAATCCTCCTGCCTCAGCCTCCCAAATAGCTGGAACTACAGGCACTCACCACTATTTCCTTTTTATCTGAATTAGCTGGGGGTGGTGTCACGTACCTGTAGTCTCAGCTACTCAAGAGGCTGAGGCAGGAGGATCCCTCAAGCCCAGGAGTTGGAGGCTGCAGTGAGCTATGACTATGCCACTGCACTCCAGCCTAGGCAACAGAGCCAGACCCCATCTCTGAAAAAGTAAAGTAATTAAAAATAAAAATTTACTTGTGGATTGGACCTTTCATTCTCCATGGCTTGCTAGCTTAGATACATAAAACTTGGGGGAAATCTTTGCATAATTTTAAGGTAATGGGAGCATAAAGCTTAAAATTGGCTTTTGTGTTTCTTCTCCAACAGACAGCTGGAAATGATCCATATTGTTTTGTGGAGTTTCATGAGCATCGTCATGCAGCTGCAGCACTAGCTGCTATGAATGGACGGAAGATAATGGGTAAGGTAAGCTGTCATAATTAAAGAAGGTGACTTGAGCTGGAAATTTTTAAGTTATGTATGATTTTGTTTCCTTTTTAGAAATATTATGTTTACTTTATAGGAAAAGGTCAGTTATTTATATTTAATATTTAAAAGGTGAGATAAAGCTTTTATAGAAGGTAGAGGCCTGTGTTTATGTTAGTATTTTCCATGTTGCCTTGTGCATGGTAGATACTAAAATATTTGTTGAATTATTTGAGCTTGGTCGAAACATCAGATGGTAATGGGGAAGAATAAAAGAAAAAAATGTATTGGTACTTTAGGCAAGAAAGGTTAATCGAATGTTAAAAGAAATGTATAAAGGGCCGGGCGCGGTGGCTCACGCCTGTAATCCTAGCAATCTGAGAGGCCGAGGCGGGTGGATCGCTCAGGGTCAGAAGTTCGAGACCAGTCTGAGTGAGACTCCGTCTCTACTAAAAAATAGAAAGAAATGATCTGGACAACTAAAAATATAGAAAAAATGAGCCAGGCATGGTGGCACATGCCTGTAGTCCCAGCTACTCGGGAGGCTGAGGCAGAAGGATCGCTTGAGCCCAGGAGTT
>NW_012147986.1:2998538-3003851 GCF_000956105.1 Propithecus coquereli
TGTTAAATTCTAAAGTTATGTTTTTGTTTTCACTTCCCCTTCCTTCCCCTTATAAGATCATTTCCATGTCTTTGTTGGTGATCTCAGTCCAGAAATTACAACTGAAGATATAAAAGCTGCTTTTGCACCATTTGGAAGAATATCGTAAGTAACAGAAATTAAATAAAATGCTTTAAATTAGAAACAATCTTATGTAGAATTAGTTTGAAAATAATTGTGAATTTTGGACATTAATTTTAACACTTGAATATAATATATATTTAGAGATTATTCAAGAAATTAACAGCCAAAGATTGTTTTTTCATTGATGAATAAATCTATCTTTGGTCTTCAATTATCTTAAAATCCTTTTTCAATTAGCATTAACTTTTAAGAGACAAATTTGCCATTGTACATATTATATTTCTTATATAGGTATCTTGCTAGTTTGGTGATACTCTTTAGTAACTTGTGATATGACTAAGAAATGTAGATCCATTGGGCACTTCTATGATACCATGCATTTTGTATTAATATATTTTAATAAAAAGAAACCTTAATAGTTCAATCTAAAAAAAGCAGTTATTAAATGTTATTTTCTAGGTATTTACCACCCCTTTTTTTTTTAACTGTTAACAATAATAATAGTGCCTTATAGTATTTTGTGAAGCAGTGTCTTGCTTGCGCTTATTATTAATCATACATTTTAGGCCCTTTGTAAATAACTTACTCAAGGTAGCATTCATCACAGAAGAACTTTAATATTTTGAAAAGCATGCCATATTAGAGTATGAGTAATAAGTGGTTTTTAGTAGTGCTTTCTTAGGAGTAATTGTTGAATTTAGAAAATTTTCATGGGGTTTCTGGTTGCTTTATTGTTGTTCCAGCTAGAAGAGTAGTAAAAAGGAAACACTAGCTGTGGTTTGCTTTGAACAGACTAACAGCAGAGATGAGAAGATGAGGAGACTGGAAAGTAAATAAATGCCATTAGTATTGGTGATGAATTTTGGGAGTTTTCATTTGAAGAGTATAGTTCATTGGTAAGACGTGACAATGCATAGTGACCAAGGAATGGCCAATTTTAAAGGCAGTCACAAGATTAGGACTTATAAATGGACGCTTCTGTTAGATTACATTTTTCTTTGTGAGAACTGATTAGGAAAATAAAATTTTAATTTGATTGTTCTTCTTACTCTGTTTTAGGGTTTTGATAATGGTTAGCTTGTGTTCAAATATCTAGACTTGGAGGGTCTTAAACTTTGGCCTCTCTCAAGGGCTTTAAATCTCTGTGTGCAAAATTTTGTGTGTTTTCATTTTGGTACGGAGAATTTTGGTAAATTTTATCCTATTCTCAGAGTAGCCACAGGACCATAAGTTAAGAACCCTGAACTGTATCTTTGCTGCTGCTTCCTCAGTGAATCCTTTCAGAGAT
This sequence comes from Propithecus coquereli, assembly GCF_000956105.1. NCBI lineage: Eukaryota > Metazoa > Chordata > Mammalia > Primates > Indriidae > Propithecus > Propithecus coquereli. Next base: position 2,999,950 of record NW_012147986.1, read on the forward strand.
TAATAAGTAAGAGTTGAATTTTTTTCATGGCTGACATTTCCTGGGTCTTTGAGAAGAAAAAACTTTTTCTAACACTGTAAACAGATTAAATAGCTGTCTTATTAAATGCTTTGATTTTGACTGAAGTAAATTTTTGAAAACATGGGAATTTTAATTTGGGATTAGACAAAAATTGTGTAACAATTGGTAAGTTTAGGTTAAATGACCTTCAGATTTTAGCAATTTCATGACTTTTAAATCATGAATCAGTAATTTCTTTTTGATAAGATATGTTTCTGTATTATATTTTTAATCTAGAAATTTTCTTATGGTCCCATGATTATTGATGTATACATTGGTTTTTTTTTCTTGGTAAGGCCTTTAAGTTTTATAAAATTTTCAGTTAAGGTTTTATACAGGAGGTAGCTTTCCTAAATTTAGAAGAATCATTTGGCAGTTGGTAGCATATTTTCCTGAGTTTTTGTTGTTGTTGTTAAAGGAGATAAGTTGATAACTATATGTTGAAGGTTCTTATGATAGTCAGGTATTCTCTATAGAGTGCCTATAACAGTGCTTGATTTATATGAGGTGTGTAGTGAAACAGTGGTCTGTTAAAATATATAGTGTAAAAAATATAGTACTTTCCCTGATTTACACAATTTAAACTCTTTCTGTTCCTTGAGTGTAGGGTAGACTAGCAAATTATCATACAGAAGTGAGTCAGTTACCAAGTTAAATGCATGTGTACCATACAGATAATTTAATAAGTATTTTTACATATTGAGAAGTGACTTGCATTAGGTTTTCCCTTTTCAGCATCACCTCTTTGTCATTTTGACCCTAAACACTTATTAAATCACTCAAATTGATCTAAAATATGCTTATGTATACTTTAATATAAAATTACATTGCATGGCTTTCTGACTTGGGTTTTTGTTGTAAAAGTGCCTGTTTTGTTCATGTGTCCTGAGAGAACAAGCATTGTGACATACCTGGCTAACTTAAAAGCAGATTGCCTGTGAAGCACAATTTGAGTCCAATTTTTTGAGGTATGGAGTTTTAGCTATCATGGCTGGGTTTTTACTCAATCTCAAATAATAGGGCTCTGGTTATTTTGCAGAGTGTCTCTGAAGAATGGACAGAATTGCCCTGGCTAACTACAAGCTACGGTTCACAGTGGATAAATGTTGGCGTGCTTTTTTACTTTCTGACTTTTTAAAATTTTGCTTTTATATCTTGTAGTTTCCAATCATTTTATATGAGTATTATTATAAAATTCAGTGTAAAATCTTTTCGTATGTAGTTTAGAACTAAAATGTGTGTCTAGTATTTTTCTTCAATGATTTAACATTTCTGAAAATTACCAGTTCTCAAAATTTACTCTAGTCCAAAAGGGGGGTATAAATTAATCTGAGAAAAAAAATGAAGTAATTTGTTTAGTTTAGGGAATATATCACTTTTTCATTCTTTAATTTCCAGTTTTCTATTTTAAGTTTTTCATGTAGGTAGAATATGGTCAAATAGCAAATAATAAATTGCATGGTTAAAGAAAGCCATTCATTTAATGTGGCTTTGAACCTTATAAGTGGTTAATTCATGTGAATAGCTGCTTTCACCATGCTTAATATTTAAAAGTTTAAAAAACTTTTTGAAGTGGGAGATAATTTCTGTACGATGTACACATATGTATATATTTAAGAAGTTATCAATTTGCATGTCTATATAAATAAGCCTCATTTGCTAATACATGATAAATTTTGTAGAATAAAAGGTGAATTTGCCTTAAAGGTTCACTTTACTGAAGGTGAAACATAAAAATGACTTGTGTTTGAAATTCTCATTTTATATCCAAGGACAGTTTGCAAACCTAAACTTCTGATTGTTTCTGATTTCAGAGATGCCCGCGTGGTAAAAGACATGGCAACAGGAAAGTCTAAAGGATATGGCTTTGTCTCCTTTTTCAACAAATGGGTGAGCTCAATCAGAAGTGCATGTGCAATGCTTTTAAGAATAAGGAAAGGAAACACTTAGTTTGTTTTAATTAATTTTTCTTTCATCTGCCATTTGTTCATTTTACTAATAATTAGCACCTCACTAGAGTATATCTTCTTTCTCCTGTTTCATCATTTAACATTTATTTAGCATGTGATGCATGCAAGATACTGATAAAAAGTTTTCAGAATATAGAAAGTAAAGATATTTAAATTATCAGCCAAAGGTAGATGTTGAAAATCTCATTTATGGATTTAATTCATTATCTCCCTCTTTTATATTCCCATGGTAATTGAAGAGTAGCTAATAAAATACTGTGATAGGTGGCAATTTGTATGGGCTTGAAATTTCTGGGCTTTTTTTTTTTTTTTTTTTAAACAGTCTTGTTATTTTTGTCTTGCTAGAGTGCAGTGGCATGATCATAGCTTACTGCAACCTCAAATTCCTGGGCTCAAGTGGTCCTCCTTCCTCAGCGTCCTGGGTAGCTAGGGCTATAGGCATACACCACCACGCTTGGCTAATTATTTTTTGTAACGACAGGGTCTCGCCATGTTGCTCAGGCTGGTCTTGAACTCCTGGGCTCAAGCAGTCCTCCCACCTCAGCCTCCCAAAGTGCTAGGGTTACAGGCGTGAGCAACCATGCCCAGCCTAAAATTTCTGGATTTTTTTTGCAGAGAAATGGAAGGATAGTACTGTGTTATGGAAAGAATTCCACTGTGTATTATTAGGTGAAAGACCAATTTGTATAAAAAGGAAGGAAACATACATTAGTGTGACAAGTATGGGTGGGTTTGTGTTTTCCCCTGTAAGGATAAACAAAAACCTGTGGCAGAGCTTCTCGTTTGGGGGTAAGTGATGAGAACTAAGAAGATGGGATAGGGAGGGAAGTATCACCCTGTATTGTACTTTGAGATGTTTGAACCTTGTAAATATATTGCTTATTCAAATAATTAAGTCCTTTTAACTTTTTTAATATGGTAACTGAAGATTTAAAACAGTTAAATGGAGCAGGATTGTACTTCCAGAAATACTGGGGTGCATGGTAAGACAGCTTATATGCACTAATCTTGGAGTACACACACAAAGGTTTTATTAACTTTGGATTTTATTGTTTGCCTTTATGTTATGACTAGTGGTTGTGTATGATGAGTATAGAAACATTTTACCTTAGAGCCCTTAAAAGTTTTTTGTAGTTTGAAATGTATTTTAGAAAAGTTTTTCTTATTTTATTAAATGGAGTATTTGAAGTAGGTATTATAACATCTCTTGGAGACTTCAGGTCAAATTTACGAGCATCATTTATTGTGATATACTATGATATATATAATGATTGCTTCCAGATTTTTTTAAAATACAAATGTTTGCAGCTATGCCAAATAGTGTCAATCTGTCATGCTTTTTCTAGTTCCTGTTTCTACTTACATTGAACTAATGTCTAATTATTCCTATGAACGTTTACTATCCAGATATGTGCTATAACTTCTTACAACCATTTGCCCAAAATATACTATCTATATCAAAAATATGCTCCAGGCTGGATGTGGTGGCTCACACCTATAATCCTAGCATTTTGGAAGGCCAAGGCAGGACAACGGCTTGAGCCCAGGAGTTCAAGACCAGCTTGAGCAACATAACAAGACCTCATCTCTACAAAAAATAAAATAATTAGTTGGGCGTGGTGGCGCCTATAGTCCCAGCTACTCCAAGAGGCTGAAGCGGGAGGATCGCTTGAGCCCAGGGGTTTGAGGTTGCAGTGAGCTGTGATCACACCACTGCACTCCAGCCTGGGTGACAGAGTGATACCCCTGTCTCTTTTTTTTTTTTTTTTTTTTTTTTGAGACAGAGTCTCACTTTGTTGCCCTGGCTAGAGTGAGTGCCTTGGTGTTAGCCTAGCTCACAGCAACCTCAAACTCCTGGGCTCAAGCGATCCT
>NW_012147986.1:3004488-3018747 GCF_000956105.1 Propithecus coquereli
GGAGGATCGCTTGAGCCCAGGAGTTTGAGGTTGCTGTGAGCTAGGCTGACGCCACGGCACTCTAGCCCAGGCAACAGAGTGAGACTCTGTCTCAATAAAAAAAAAAAAAGAAAGTAGAAAACCCTGCGAAAAAAATGGGAAAACTCAAGAGATCGGAAAACCCCATGTATTAGAAGAAAAGTCGAAAGCGATAAAACACATTGAGAGGTGAAATATACAAGCTTAGACATACATGTGTCCCATCTACCAATTAAAAGATTTTTTTTTTCCTGTGAGGTAAGAAAATAAAAATTATGACAGTGTAGTTGGTTCTGAAAGCTTTGCTATTAATCACAGCATAATATTTTGGAAAGGTAGAAAAATACCTTGTGCAATGAATTGATAGCCACAATTTAGTGTGAGTTCCTTAGAGGATTGATTTATAGGTTTCATAATAAGATTTAAGGAAACAAGCTGGGGGGTCAGGTAGGCTAGGAACTCATTTTTCCCCTGTGAGATTATAGAATATAAGCTTCTGCTGTATAAAAATCACTATTGAATACGTATTTACTATGAACTAGAGTCAAATAGCAAAGGATATCTGTGTATGGCTTCTGGAGTTAAGAGATGGGTATGAATCCTGACAACCATCATATGATAGATGTAACTTTGAGTAAGTAATTTAATCTTCCCAAGTTTACATTTCAACTTCTATAAAATTTGTGATTCATTCTTGTCTCTGGTGTTATGCAGTGCCACAGCCCTGATTGCAATTACTTACAAGAGGTAACTTCCTTACCTCTCTTCCCATGTTGTACATGCTAAGTAAATCTCAATAAACTTAGCTTCTCTACCTACCCCAGAGTAACTGAATGTTATTGGAGAAAAACTGAGTCCATCTGGTTTTGCTTCTCATTTAATGGTCATACACTTTAGATGAGTACTCAGTACTGTCTTCACAAACTTATGTTTCTCTAATACATTTGATTCCCCATCGTTCATGGTAACTATTTTATTCCTTACCACCCCATCTTCTCAAATATTCCTCCTTTCCTCATCATCACCCTAAGCTGACAGCATTATATCATGCTTCACTGAGAAAAGAAGAAGCTATCATACACGAATTTCCTCATCTTTCAGCCACCAAAGTTACATAAAATTCATCCACCTTCCCTTCTTCCTCCTTTTACAATAGAGAAAAGGTCCTTCTTGTCAATGGCCAAATCACTTATGATTGGGTTCCCACCTCTTGCCTTTCAGAACTTTGATCCTGTGCTGCTGCTGCTTTATTGTTTTTTAAACAACAGCTTTGTTAAGATATAATTCACATACCATAAAATCCATACCTTTAAAGTATACGACTCATTTAACACTATGGCACTATAGTCCCAGCTCCTCAAGAGGCTAAGGTCGGAGGATCGCTTGAGCCCAGGAGTTCAAGGCTGTAGGCAGTATCATCACACCTATGAATAGCCACTGCACTCCAGCCTGGGCAACATGGCAAGACCCCATCTCTTAAAAAAAAGTATACAATTCAGTGGTTTTGGGGGAATTCACAGTTATGCAACTATCAATACAATCAATTTTTGAGTATTTTAATCATCCTTAAAAGAAACTACATGTCTATTAGCAGTTACTATCCTTTTCCTTCCGTGCCCCTCTCGCCAGTCCTGAGCACCTGTTAATGTACTTTCTGTCACTATAGATTTGCCTATTCTGAACATTTCCTATGAAGGGAATCATATATGTGCCATCCTTGTTCTTACTGTCCTGTGCCGTCAGTTTCTCCCTCTCCACTGGATCATTCCCATCAACATCTAGTATCTCTCAATCAAAACTACACTTGATCCTCACATCCCTTGCCCACCTGTATCTCTATTTCTCTGCTATAATTCAGGATCAAATTTCTCAAAAGAGTTGTTTGCGTATGCTTCCACTTCATTTCCCATTCACAACCACTGGCATACACATACACACACACCATAAAAAGGTTGTTTTCCTCTTTTGCAAGTAAGTAGTTATATTTGTTTCCTAGGGAGGCTATTTCAAAGTACCATAAGCAACAAAAATTTATTTTCTCAAAGTTCTGGAGACTCGAAATCCAGAATCAAGTGTCCGCGTGTTACCCTCAGCTCCCTCTGAAGGCTCAATGGAAGAATGCTTCCTAGCTTCTAGGACTTGCTGGCAATCCTTAGCAATCTTTGACTCGTAGCTGTGTCACTCCAGTCTCTGCTTTCGTCTTCACGTGGCCATCTTCTTTCTCTGTGTGTCCACATAATCTTAATATAAGGACATGAGTCATATTGGATTTGGAGCCCATCTTAATCCAGTATGACCTCATCTTAACTAATTATATCTGCAAAGACCCTATTTCCAAATAAGGTTATATTCACAGGTACCTGGGTTTAGGACTTCATATCATTTTGAGGGACACAATTCAACCCATAACATTAGTTAAGCATCTCGTGGAGTTCAAACTGGTTAGTGTCGTAAACAATATTTGTTTCTTTTGAAGAATATGCATTTCCTTTTATGTGTCTCAAAGACTTTTAGCCTCGGATTTGCCTGTTCCTTTAGTAGTAGGTTAAGCACACATTTGACATGTGCAAAGAAAAGATACACCCCATTCACTTTTTGGTCCACTCTAAGCTGGCTTTTATTCTCACTTCCTACCAGTGCTATTCTATTCAAGATCACCTCTTGACCTCTGCTTTCTTGGCTCCCATGATAGTATACTTTTGTGGGTTTCTTCCTTCATCATTGGCTACTCCTTCTTAGTCACCTTAGGTAGGGATTTTTCCTTTACTCAATTTTTAAATTTTGCTGTTTTTCAGGGCTCTGTCCCAGGCCTTTTCTCTCTCTATTCTTTATGACTCTGAATTTTATATCTTCAGTTCAGTCTGTTTCTCTGTGCTCCATACTTACTAACAAATGGTCTTGTCTCACAATCATCTTAAACTTAACATGGAGCTCTTTGTTTCTTCCTCAAACCTGTTCCCCTTCTCTTTCCCAGGCTTTCTCCCCATTTCAGTAAATGCTAGCACTGTCCTTCCAACTTCTTAAGCAGGAACTTGATGTTACTTTATTTGTTCCTCTCAAAAGAATGTAATATCCATGTAAGAGACCATGTGTGCTTGTTCACCAGTGTATCCCTAGCTCTTAACTTGGTGCCTGGAACATAACTGCTCAGTATTTGCTTGTTAGATGAAAGAGAAACCAAATACTGTCATTAGCAAGCTTGTTGGATTGTTTAAAATAAGATTTTCATTCTTAATAGTCTTGAGTTGTTGCATGAACTTTATGATATTTACCTCATTAGGCTCATGACTTTTTCAGATGATTAACATTCCCAAAGTCTGATATCCACATAAAAGAAGCACCATTGCATTTTAGGAAAACTATCGTGTATTGTGTATTTCATAAAGCATTTTTACTTAAAAACATTTGTGAAAAGCACCAAGTTTTCACTACTGCTAAAAATTATTTAACATCAACTAATAGTGGCTTCTTTGTTATTTCCAATGTTGTGTGGAACAGGATGCTGAAAACGCCATTCAACAGATGGGTGGCCAGTGGCTTGGTGGAAGACAAATCAGAACTAACTGGGCAACCCGAAAGCCTCCAGCTCCAAAGAGTACATATGAGTGTAGGTGTATTGGAGAAGAAAAGGAAATGTGGAATTTTGGAGAAAAATACACTAGATATTAAATGTTAGAGCTGTTCCCGGAGACTTATTGCAGAAATAGATGAGAAGCAAATCAAGACTACTGTTCAAAAATGTACTTAGTTTTCATTTTTGTAATTTTAAATAATAATGATATTATCTCTAATGTCAAGTCTCCTATTAAATAGAGAATACTGGGTAATTTTTTAGACATTCTTGGGGGAGGTTTAATCCTAAATTCAAGTATAATATGTGTTATATAAGCATTTTGATCAAGGTAAATATTAACATTACAGTAGTGTAGTTAATGCTGCCTTTCTCTTTCTGAACATTTATTTAATGAATTAAAGATAAACTTTTTTCCTCCCCAGCAAACACCAAACAGCTGTCATATGATGAGGTTGTAAATCAGTCTAGTCCAAGCAACTGTACAGTATACTGTGGAGGTGTGACTTCTGGGCTAACAGGTATGGAAGCTTTACTGTATGTCATTAATTTTTAAAATTCCAAGCTTAATATTTGTAGGATTTTAATATAACTTAATGTGGTTTCTTTTTGTTTGTTGTCTAACAGAACAACTAATGCGTCAGACTTTTTCGCCATTTGGACAAATAATGGAAATTCGAGTCTTTCCAGATAAAGGATATTCATTTGTTCGGTAGGAGTGGTTTTTTAAAAAACACTTTCTCCCCATATAATTTTTGAACGTTTACCTTATTGGTTTTCTTTAAAATTTACCTTGGTTAAAAAGAAATAGAAATTTCTCTAGCATATGGCATATTTGACATTTTTTTTATAGGTCTCATCTTCCAACATAAGTCCAGCAAAACACATTCCTTTTTAACACAAGTTTCTCCAGAACTACAAGATCTTTGAGAAAAAATAGCAAAGAAAATAAGCCATTTTATTCATTCTTTTATGTGAACTGCCTGTTTTACCTCAAACTCACCCTGATTTTTAAAAATTGGTTTTATTCATAAATATTTAAAGAAATATGTATTGGTGATTCTTAATTTTGTTTTCAATAGGTTCAATTCCCATGAAAGTGCAGCACATGCAATTGTTTCTGTTAATGGTACTACCATTGAAGGTCATGTTGTGAAATGCTATTGGGGCAAAGAATCTCTTGATATGATAAATCCCGTGCAACAGGTGAGAGGGTTCTTAACTTTGAGAAGTAATTTCTGGGCTAATAATAAAGTTATTTTAAAATGGAGATTGTTGATAATCCTTGTTAGTAAGTTTATAGCTAAAATGATAGTATATAAGGGCTCTTCCTATGTGTATTATAGTTCCAGAGTGGTGGTTCATGAATTGTAGTGATGACATGATGAATGTGAGTGCCTCATTTGACTCATGCTCACACAGTGGATTTTAAAATGCTCTGACAAATTTAACAGGGTATTAAATCTTTTTCAACTGAAATGAAAATAAAGCTATAATATATTTAGGTATTTCCTTCCAGATTTTACTGCTTTTTGTTCTTCCAGGTAGCTTTAGTGGTTCAAACTTAATACCACAAAGATTGCTATGAGTAAGTTGTAAATGCAGCACAGAAGTGGGAGTAAGAAAATCCTAAACTGTGTACGTTTCTTAAGTAAGCTGGAATAAAGGAATAAGTAATCTTTATATCTTCCCTATATATAGCAATCATGTGGAAAGTTTACCAAACACTTACACATTATACTGAATTTAATATTTATTACTAGGGCATCACCTGCTGCCTTAGAAAGACTATGCCATTCAGAGCATCATGTAGAGTTATAGCAGTATAACCTCACTTGTATTTTTTTCTACCAGTCACTTACTAAACGCTTGTTTATCCTGTCATTTGAATTGTAATGATAGCCATATGTGTTTTGGCTAAGTATTTGTGGTAATAATAATAGGACTAGATATATACAAATAACTTCAAGTAATACTAAATTATCTGTTATAATTTTACTTAACAGCAGAATCAAATTGGATATCCACAACCTTATGGCCAGTGGGGCCAATGGTATGGAAATGCACAACAAATTGGCCAGTATATGCCTAATGGTTGGCAAGTACCTGCATATGGAATGTATGGCCAGGCATGGAACCAGCAAGGATTTAAGTAAGTATATTTGATCTTTTTCTTTATAAACCTTTAAAAATGTCAAAAGAAATTTTTTTTTTTGAGGCAGAGTCTTGCTCTGTTGCCCAGGCTGGAGTGCCATGGTGTCGGCCTAGCTCACAGCAACCTCAAATTCCTGGGCTCAATCAATCAGCCTCCCAAGTAGCTGGGACTGTAGGCACACACCACCACGCACCAGCCAAAAGAAATTTTAAGTAATTAGTAGTATGGCACCTTGTGTAAAGCATAACCATAGCCTTTGAAGGACTTAATATAGAATAGTTTTTAAATTTACAGTTTTAACTATTTCTCTTTAAAAATTTACCTAGAAATATGTTGCCTTAGGCCAGGCAAAGTGGCTCATGCCTGTAATCCTTGCGCTCTGGGAGGCCAGGCGGGAGGATTGCTTGAGCTCAGGAGTTCGAGACCAGCCTGAGCAAGAGTGAGACTCCGTCTCTATTAAAAAAAGAAAAGAAAAGAAATATGTTGCCTTGAAGTATAATCAAGATCATATGAATTTTGGTAATGCTTGATAATAAGTCAATTAATTTTTTAGTAAGAAAATAAGTGCTTAACAGCTATTAAGCTTTTCACATGATTAATGGTCACTTTTCACATGACTAATGGTCACTCTTAGATACACTTATTTTGATGCTAGTTGTTTTATTCATTATGCTTTTTTCTATACAAAAGAGTTTATGCATTCATTATTATATGGCCAGCTTCCTTATAAACCCTGAATTATGCCATTTTACTTACTGAAAAAGAAACTGGAAATCAAACTTTTCAGGTTAAAAAAGTATCTTATATTTGTAATGTTAAAAAAATTTATGAGGTTACATATGCTAATAATCATTTTAATTTCTTCTCTGAGCAACATAAATGCTGGTTCTTATTGTACCAAATGACTTGAGTTTCTTTCAGATAGTGGCTTCTTCAATGTATGCCTAGCCAAGTTGAAGATGGACAGTTTTCCTTTCTGTGCTGGGAAATGGGTTTTGCTGGCTTCAAAGGAGATAAATGTTTATAGGTTAAGGGTATTATCTTAGCTACAATTTCTGTCAAAATTAAACTGCCCAACATACAGGGATGCTTGTTTTTAAGAGAAAAAACTTAACTAAAAGGCTTTGCTTTCCCTGGCATAACAGTTATCCTTATATTTGGGTTTAAGAAAAAATGTTTCCCATTTCCTGTGTGTGTTATTTGTCCTTGGCGTTAGTTTGTTTTAATCAGTGGATTTCCTCTCCCCTTTGTTTCTTTCACATTATTCACCAGTCAGACTCAGTCTTCTGCACCATGGATGGGACCAAATTATGGAGTACAGCCACCTCAAGGGCAGAATGGCAGCATGTTGCCTAATCAGCCTTCTGGGTATCGAGTGGCAGGTTATGAAACCCAGTGAAAAAAGGACTCCAGAATCGAAAGCCAGTGGCTTGAGGCTACAGGGAGTGTAGTAAAGCCATTGTTTACTTAAAGATTTATCAAATCAGTCAGTGCAAATGTCAGATACAATGTATTTATTTAAAAGATTCATTTTTTAATCATGAAATCATCCACATTGTTTTAAAAAGAAACAAGATGCTGGATGTCTGCCAATTTTTGCCTTCATTACCTTTTTTTGATAAAGTTTCTCAGATCCTTGTTTCAAATACAAATGCAGGGATTGCTGCCACTTTTTAAAAATTAAGAGGCAGAAAATTGCACAATGTCGAACTTTTTTCCACTAAAGTAGTGTGCAGTTCTAGTTTGCATTCCTGATATGATTTAAAACATGTAATATAAAGATGTAAAAAAAAAGAAAAGAAAAACCAAAACTGTGCAGAGTCTAGAAGTTCTTTGGTAATCTTCAGCTTATGCACAATTCTGTTTTAGGTTAAAAAAGTAGGCATTGTTTGAGCTCTCCCATCTATGCTGTTATCCCTTTGAGGTTTTTAAATATAAATTATTAGTTTACGTCATTTTTGTATACATTTTTTCACAGATTTGTCTTGCCTTATTAAAGTTCTGTAAAATATACTTAAATGGAAAAAATGATGTTCACTTAGATTGAAAACTTTTCTCAGATGAATTGATAATTGCATTCATCTTGTGTTTTATATGAGAAGGTGCCTCAAGAATTCCCTGTTGGATTTGTTTAAAAGGATTTTTATCTTCTGTGATAAATTTTGCTGTGTACCAGGAACTATGAAAACAAAAACTTGTTACTAAAAAAAAAAAATCTCTGAAATGTGATAAGTTCTTATGCCATGTTAATTTCATGTGTCAACTTCTACATTTACATGTATTATTTCATTATGTAAAATGTTTTAGCAATTTAATATTTTGCACAGTTAGCAAACTTTGTATGTCATTTCCTTCTTAAAGGCATCATGCAGAGTTGACGTGAAATTTATAAGGTTTTAAGTTGTTTGCATGTGAAAATCAAATACACACTTTAGTAGTCTTTGAATACAAAGTCATCTGCTCTTGTTTTTCAAGAATTTTGAGACACAAAGTTGTATGTAAAGGAATATATTAATTTGCCGTTTTCTAGTTAGATTTACTAAAAAAGAGTAAATCAACTTAATTTTAATATGTACAAATGATAGCTGTGAAACCGTAGAATATCCTTATGTCAGGCTTGAGTTTCATTGTGAACTCCAAAATTAGCCTGAAGGACCAGCCGGGCAAAGCATTTTTTAAATGTTCAGAGGCCAAAAGATTAACAAAAAAACCTTAAAATCCTACCTCCTTAAACAGCCTTCAAAGAAGAGAATCCTCAGTACAATCATTATTTTGATTCTTTTGGTACCTGTTTTCCTGGAGTTCCCAATTTTATTATTTGGGGGTGGCTCCAAGCATTAAGAGGTTTAATCTTTGATGGCATTGTTGTAGTTTTGAAATTTCTAGTACATTTCAGAGTCTCTTAGAAAAGTTGTGGGAGGTTTTGTTTTCAGTGAAGGTCACAAACCTCCTTCCTTGACTCACAGAGAGGAAGGGTCGGTCCCCAGTATACATATTTGAATGGTTGGTGGTTTTCAAGACCTTTAGAGAGCTCCCAGCATTTTATTTAGAAACAGGAAAGGCCTGTGAAATCTTAAGTTTCCTGGCCTGTATCTTCCAGGTAGGGGCAAATGACTCTAAGCTGGTCTCTAAGCCAATACCCTTGTAAACCAGAGCCCAGGAAAGATAGCTTATAAGTGTATAATTCTCTGGAGCTCAATTCTATGCAGTTGTACTGATGTTTCATTAAGTCACTGTGTATTTTTAAGTGTTGATACATTAAAAGTTGCTTTATGGAAGATGAGTAAATTTTTTAAATACTTGGAAATTTAATTTCCTTGTTAACTTCTACAGATCAGGGCATGCAACCAAAAGCAGCTTAAATGAAATACTAAAAAAAGAAAAAAAAAATCAGGAAATTTTTTTAGATTCTTCTGGCTTATGTTTATATTTTAGGACCCTTGTTTTTCTCTTATTAAAAATATTTTATTTCCTGTACATCTCATGGACTGCAGGGTAAATTATTTGGGCATAAATAATTTAATCTAAACAAAAGTATAGTTTTTCTTTAATTTTGACTAACTCAAGTAATAACAGTTTTTATTAGCCAGCATATTTTCTTATTGCACAAGTCTTAAAATGTTCATTGACTACTACTTTTTGAGAAGAAAGTGGTGTCAATACTCATGATGAAAATGTTACTACTGAACAAATTCACATTTCAGGAACATTGCTAACTCTGGTTTAAATCTTAGTGTTAAATTATTGGAGGATTTTTCAGTCTAAAAATCAGACTGGTATTAATATCAGGTAAGGAAATTAAAGTTTTTTAAATGGTTTCATTCTCTGCAATATGCATTTAGATTTTACTTTCTGGTACTGTAAAGAACCTGAAGTGATTCACACTTAATGGGTCATTAATTCAGTATTCTTTACCCTGACTGTTTGGATATTAAAGTTCCTTTATGTTTTCTATAACCTGTGGGATCTTCTTGCAGTGATTATTGTGTGTGAGATTTTTCTTTTTGGTCTAGCTATATTGTTACATTCACTCAGATATTTGTTAATGTTTAAAAATCCTATTCCAGAAACAGTGGTTTGTATTGGGTTACTGTTTAATACCACAAAGAATTGGCATTCTGCAGATTTAATTAATTATAAAACCAGTTTCTCATTTTCCTTATTGATATTATCTCCATGTAGAAAATGAGATTCACATTCTAGTTTGTGTTCTCCTGTTTTGTCCCTGTGCTTGCTCATCTTCCTTTTACTTGTGTGTTAGAGTTCTGTTCCATTTGAGAAGGCAGGTGATCAGAACTAGATTGCATTTACAAAGGGAGTTAGGTTTACTAAGTGTCATAGGGTGCTCCTGAGCCTACGGTTGAATTAGAAAAACAAAATGTGTTTATACGAAATAAAAAAGCAAACCATTCAGACTGTCTCAAAAAAAAAAAAAAGCAAACCGTTCAAATGAGAGAGATGATTTCTAAAATCAATCATCTCTTTATAGAGGGTTATTACATTTTATTCCAGTCACTGCATTTGACTATTATATTTAGAATTTGAAGAACATACCTCCAAAATGATGAATTATAACTTAAGAACCTTAATAAAATGTATGAATATGTCTCAGTTGAATAGGATTTTCTCCCTTCATTTGGAGACCTTAATTCATATGGATAGATGGTGAGGGATTAACCAAACATGAAAACTACAGGTGTCAATAGTAGCATGTCTTGAGTGTAGTTCCGTTATTAGAAATTTCTGTTTTATTCAAACAGTTGTTTGCAGCACTGGCTTCAGAGATGAGATTTTTGCCAAGACTGACCAGTAAATACAGTATGGCTTCTAAAGTTGGAGGCTGAGGTTACTGTGGTAGTAATTCAACTAAAAAAGGAAAAAGTAAACTTCTTTACTAGGCTATGCTATACAGAAAATAAGGATTAAGCACAATTTTGTATACTGGATAAATAAGATCCCTAGCTCTTTATCCTTATTCAGCTCTAGAATACCAACAGACATGTATATTGGGTGGGATGTTGGAGGACCCTTCTGTGGAAAAATTAAATGACTTCTGAGAGAGATGACATTTGAGGGTCACCACCAAAAAAGCCAACTGGCCATCAGTCCCTCTCAGTGAAGTGTCCCAGTCAGTAAGTCCTGCCCATGTACACGAATATTCCAAACAGGTTTTGAGTGCTTCACTTTTAAATAGGGACAGCCAGATATTACCAGAAATTTGATTATGAAAGGTAACTCTAAACAAAAAGTAACTCTCATGAATCAGAAAATTTCCAAGAACTAATATCCTCAGATAAGAGATGTATTCAAGAAACTAGAAGCCAGACATGGTGGCTTATGCCTGTAATCCCAGCATTTTGGGAGGCTGAGGTGGGAGGATTGCTTGAGCCTGGGAGTTCAAGGTTGCAGCCAGCTATGATTGTGCCATTGCACTCCAGTTTGGGCAGCAGAGGGAGACCCTGTCTCAGGGGAAAAAAAAAAAAATACAAACAAACAAAAAACCCCATGAAACTAGAGCAAAATATGAAATTTAAAATGTGAATGAATTCAGTGAGAATGTTATAAAAGACAAGGAAATGTTTTACAACAGAAATCAAAAGTGGAGGGAAAAAATAACGTTGGATCAGTTCAGGAGGTTTGACATGCAACCAAAAGGAAGAAAACAGAAAATCGGGGAATGGGTGGAATTTATTTTAAAAATACAAGAAAACTTCCTTGAAGAAATGATGAGTATCAAGATTGAAAAAAGCTATTATTGAATTAACACTTTAATAAAAAGAGACCCATACCAAGCCATACCACCATGAAATTTTAAGACACCAGGCAGAATATTCTAAAAATTACCAAATGGCAAAAGAATTGGGACTAATACTAGCTTTAGATTCTTAATAGCAATGTTGGAAATCAGTGGTCAATTGGGGATTGGGGCACTACCTTCAAAAGTTTGGATAAATTATACATCCAACTACACTGTCATGGCTGACAATAGAATAAAGGTATTTTTAGATGGGCAAGTTCTCAAAAGATTATCTTATGTACCAGTTCTTAGAAAGCTACTTGATATACTTCATCAAAACATTAAATCAAGAAAAAGTATGATGTACTGCCTAAAAATGGGATCGAACACAAGAGTGAGATAAAGTGAAGTTTCAGGATGATGGCTGTGAAGCCACTGGGCAGCCAGTCTAGACTGATGGTCAGAAGGCGAGACCTGAGTATGTGACAGGTTGGACATCTTACAGCGCTATGGAGGATGTGAGAAGACTTAAACGATAGAAGAAAATCAGGCAGATTGAAAAAAAGCAGTTATCAGGAACAACAAATCATACAAGAAAGGAAATACTCCCTGAACCAAGTACATGTATATTACAATGTAGTCATAATAATGGAAACATGGAAATGACAGCAATAAAAAAAAATGAGTTCTATTGACAAAGAAAAAGGGGTCTGTGAGCTAAAATCATCAACATGATATAAAGTTAATACTTAATGTCTCGATTGATGAATCAAAAATGCATATTGGAAACATGGAGATAAACCAGGCAGGGAAAGACTCTGCCTTAATTTTCTCATTTATAAAATGGAAACAGGCTGGGCACAGTGGCTCACGCCTGTAATCCTAGCATTTTGGGAGGCCGAGACAGAAGGATTGCTTGAGGCGAGGAGTTGGAGACCAGCCTGGCCAATAGCGAGACCTAGTCTCTACCAAATATTAGCTGGGCGTGGTCATGCACGCCTGTAGTCCCAGCTACTGGGGAGGCTGAGGCAGGAGGATCGATTGAGCCCCAGAGTGTGAGGTTGCAGTGAGCTGTGATACCACTGCACTCTAACCAGGGCAACAGAACGAGACCCTGTCTCCAAAAAATAAAAAATAAATAGGAGTCCTGTATTTTATCTGTCAGTCCTAGAGATGGTTGCAGGCTGGTGCAGCCAAAGCTGTCGTGGAAGCAGCTGCAGGTGGGGGAAGTTTGGTGCAGCTAGGGCAGGTCCCGAGGACCACTGAGGGTAGTGCCACTGGGTCTTCCACACAGTGACCCACTGGCTGCCACCTGGAATGAAAAAGAGAAGAGAACAGAACCCAAGAAGGAAGTGCCTTTAGTCCACTATCACCCAGCATTGTTCCTCAACTGCCTTCTATTGAGAAAGCCTAACATCAAGCCAACTAGCGAAGGAGAAACATTTCACAAAACAAGGAAAAGAAGGGCGAATTGGGGGCTGAGAGAATCCCTCCCCAATGCCTTTTCCCTACTCTTTGCTTTCAAGTCTCTACTTAAATCACTTCCTCTGAGACCTTCCTTTCTTTATCCCACAATCTAAATCCGTAGTTTCTCAAACCATCTTATACTTTTTCTTTATAACATTCGTCATAATTTTAATTATATTTAATTATTCATGTGATTATTTCTTTAAAACGTGCTCCCCATTCAACTACTAGTGACTACTTTTTTTTTTTTTATCAAAACAGTCTCGCTCTGTCACCCCGGGTAGAGTGCAGTGATGTCATTGTAGCTCACTGCAACCTCAAACTCCTGGGCTCAAGCAATCCTCCTGCCTCAGCCTCCAGAGTAGCTGGGACTACAGGCACACCAAGACATCTGGCTAATTTTTCTGTTTCTAGCAGAGACTAATTTTTCTATTTTTAGTAGAGATGGGATCTCACTCTTGCTCAGGCTGGTCTCGAACTCCTAAGCTCAAGCAATCCTCCCACCTCGGCCTCCCAGAGTGCTAGGATTACAGGCATGAGCCACCATGCCTGGCACCACTGGTGACTATTCTTCAATGCTGTATATATCCAGTACATGGTAAAAAGTAGGTGCTCAACAAATGTTTGTTGAATTAATGAATGAATGAAATTGTTACTGCAAACAATCTGGTTTTGACAAAATGGCTTTTACCTTGTGCTGATAGTACTACCAGCTGGAGCACTGGATATAAGGTGATAAGAGCTGGCACTAAAGGACCAAATCAGGGCCAGATTTTTATATCATGCAAAGTAATTTGAACTTTTTTTATCCTGAAGAACCTAGGGAACCATAGATCCAATTTGTGTTTAGTTAAGAAGTGTTCTAGGTTCCAAACTGGATGAGCAATTAGATGGTGGTGGATCCTTAGTTACTGGGATGGGAAAAAGAAGAGAAGCATGTCTGTTAAGGTAAGGATAGGAGCTCGTTAGCCGGAGATGAGAGCTAATGAATCATCGTTCAATATGTGGAGCTTGGACATGGGTGACACGGGTAGAAATACCCAGTTGGTAATGACACGGAATTTACAAGGGTCATTAAGGCTGGATATAGAAATGGGAGTCATCAGCATTTAAGTGATTCTTCAATACATGGAATGGAGATCACTGAGTGAGAAGAGAACTGAGGACAGAACTCGCGATGATCATTGTGTAAGGGGGCAGAGGCAGAAAAGCTTGCAAAGAAGAATGAGAAAGGCCGGGCGCAGTGGCTCACGCCTGTAATACTAGCTCTCTGGGAGGCCAAGGCGGGCGGATTGTTTGAGCTCAGGAGTT
>NW_012147986.1:3019512-3027342 GCF_000956105.1 Propithecus coquereli
GGGTCTCGCTCTTGCTCAGGCTGGTTTCGAACTCCTGAGCTCAAACAATCCGCCCGCCTCGGCCTCCCAGAGTGCTGGGATTACAGGCGTAAGCCACTGCGCCCGGCCTATAATGAAAAATTTTAAATGCCTAAAATTTAAAGAACATGGACCACCTGAGCAACATAGTGAGACCCCATCTCTACAAAAAATAGAAAAATTAGCTGGGCATGGTGGTGCATTCCTGTAGTCCCAGCAACGGGGGAGGCTGAGGCTGGAGAATCGCTTGAACCCAGGAGTTTGAGGTTGCAGCGAGCTATGATGACACCACTGCACACCAGCCTGGGTGACAGAAATAGACTCCATCTCAAAATAAAAAAAAAAAAAAGCGAAAATACAATTGAAAATAAAGACAAAATAAGCTAGCTGAAAGAAGACAAAAAGTTTGTTCTTTGGAAAAGATTGATAAAATACACACTATGATAGAAATCCATCAAGAAAAAAGAGAAAGCACAAACAAAATAAGGAAAAAAGGGAGGCCTTCCACTATAGGTACAGTCAAGATTTTAAAAGATAATGAGGAAATGGAAACGTATATTACCAAGAGAAAGAAGCCAATCTGGAAAGACTGTGTAATGTAAGATTCCAACTATATGACTTTCTTGGAAGAGGCAGAACTACGCAGACTGTAAAAAGATCAGTGGTTGCAGGGATTAGAGGGGGAGGGAAGGATGAATAGGCAGAGCACAGAGGATTTTTAGCACAACAGCATGGCACACGTGAGGCCGCCCCCTCCCTGCTCCCTCTTCTCACCTCCTCCCCTTTAAAAAAAAAAAAAAAAAAGGCCGGGCAAGGTAGCTCACGCCTGTAATCCTAGCGCTCTTGAGAGGCCCAGGTGGGAGGATTGCTCCAGGTCAGGAGTTCAAGATCAGCCAGAGCAAGAGAGAAACCCTGTCTCTACTGAAAAAATGAAACTACTCTGTATGATACTATAATGGTGGATACATATATCCCATAGAGTGTACAGTACCAACAGTGAACCCCAATATAAACTATGGACTTTAGGTGATAATGACGTGTCAGTGTAGGTTCATTTGTTACAACGAATGTACCGCTGCAGTGCAGGGTGTCCATGGTGCCGGAGGTTGTGTACGTGTGGGACAGGAGGCACATGGGAACTCCCTGTACTTTCCATTCAATTTTGCTGGGAACCTAAAACTGCTCTAAAAAAATAAAGTTTATTAATTTAAAAAAGAGAATACTGAGAACAATATACTAATAACTAGAAAACTTAAACAAAACGGCTGATTTCTTAGGGGGAAAAGTAACTAAAAAACTGTCTAAAGAAGAAATAGAAGACCTGAATAGTCTAATCATAAAGAATTCAAAGCAGAAATTAAAAATTTACACACTGCAAAACCAAAAACATGCTCATGCCCCCAAAAAGCAGGCATAAATAGCTTTAGAGGTAAGTTCTGCCAAACACTGTACTATCAATCAATCTATCCATAAAACCTTGGGAGTAGAATAGGAGAGAATAATCTTGAACTCATTTTTGAGGACTGAAAGTCTTGCAACCAAAACCAGACAAGAAAAGTTAGGAGAAAGGGAAAAATCACAAGCCAACTTCACTAATGAATAACATGATGGCATCTGTCGGGAGTTTGATTTACAGAAATTTGAGCATCTCATACAAATTGGGACAGGTTACCCATTAAGGTAGACTATCCATTGTAGGAGAATTTTATTTCCCCAGGCTGTTAAACTCAGGCATGGCCATATGACTTGCTTTGGCCAAAAAATGTAAATGAAAGTGATTTGGGGTATTTTTGGGCAGAGGCTCTAAGAGCCAGTGTGCCTGCCATGATTGCCAGTAGTGTTCCAGATAGTGGGCATTCTGCCAGCCTGGGTCTTGGGTGAGGAAGATAATAATGAAGGACAGATCCTTACCTGAACTAAGGTTGTTGGCCCTAAACAATGACACATGTTGTTTTAAGCCACAAAGATTTGGGGATCATTTGTCACTGCTAGGGCTTAGTATGTCTTAACTATCATAGCCGTTCAGTGGAATACTTTGTTGCCATCAACCAGAATGAGGTTCAGTTACATGTGCTGACTTAGAAATATGACAACGGTACATTTTATTAAGTACCAAGCAAGTTGCAGGAAAAAAAAATGTAGCATTTATCTTTGAAAGTAACAAGGTTTGAAAACAATACTTTTGAACTAGGCATCTTTCTTTTACTCTAATATAATTAGAGTAAAAGCTAACCTCTGCAAATTGGAAAACCCCCAGCTGGGTGTGGTGGCTCATGCCAGTAATCCTAGCACTTTGGGAGGCCAAGGCAGGAGGATTGCTTGAGGTCAGGAGTTTGAGACGAGCCAGAGAAAGAGTGATGCCCCTGTCTCTACAAAAAAGAAAGAAAGAATGAAAAAATTAGCTCACACAACTACATTCTAGCCAGGGTGACAGAGCAAGCAAGACCCTGTCTTTAAAAAAAAAAAAAACCAAAGTGGAAAACCCTAGAAACACTCTCCTCAAGGTCGGGAAGAAGACAAGGTTATACACTATTACCAAGTTAGTATATTCTGAGACAATTAGAAAAACTGGGCTGGGCGCGGTGGCTCACGCCTGTAATCCTACCACTCTGGGAGACCAAGGTGGGCGGATCGTTTGGGCTCAGGAGTTCAAGACCAGCCTGAGCAAGAGCGAGACCCCGTCTCTACTAAAAATAGAAAGAAATTAGCTGTACAACCAAAAATATATAGAAAAAATTAGCCAGGCCTGGTGGTGCGTGCCTGTAGTCCCAGCTACTCGGGAGGCTGAGGCGGGATGATTGCTTGAGCCTAGGAGTTTGAGGTTGCTGTGAGCTAGGCTGATGCCACAGCACTCTAGCCCGGGCAAGAGTCAGACTCTGTCTCAGAAAAAGAAAAAAAAAAATGAAAAAGAAAAACTGTAAAAACAAGAGAATTCTCTAAAGTAGAGGAGTAAAAAAATATTATACTGAAAATTAATATACTATAAATTATTTGTACATGTGTTTTTGAATTTCTATGCTGTTTTGTTATTGATTCCTAACCTAATTTCTTTATGGTCAGAATATATATATTTTTTTGGTCTGAGAAATTCTGGTGGTTATGAGCCTTAAAAGAGATAAACACGTAAAGCATCTAGCACAGAGCATGTAATGTTGCTAGTTCTTGGTAAAGAGTCATCATTATTATATTTCTTAGATCCTGGTTTGTCACATACTTGGAATTTTTAAAATATCACTTCTGCAACATTTCCTTTCCTTGTATAATAATTACAACATTATAATATGTATTATCTTGATGCCAGGGAGGCTCACTGTGAATTAGTTTGACTCAGGCATCACAGCAAAAATCTACCTCAAGTCTGAAATATGATGTTCAGACAACAGAAAAAGGAAGCAAACCATAACCTGAGAGTTTTTACAATTCTGAGAATTCTGTTTATGAGAAGAGGGCTCAGAAAGGGCTTCTAGGATGGCAACACTTCTTCAAAGGCCCTTTTTTGAAATGGAAGAACTCTGAGTGTTTGGCTTAGAATAAAGAAACCTCTTTTAGAAATGTAGTTGCTTGATAGCTTCCTTCAAGTACCCATGACTGGAACGTAAAGCATGTCTCCACTGAAAACCCATTGATCTCTTAGGACCCATTTTAGCAATTTCATTGGAGAAAAAGTAAACACTCTCTTTACAACAAGGTCTCTCGACTTTGGTGTTATTGACATTGTGGGCCAGATTTTTTTTTCTTTTTTTACAGGGTCTCACCCTGTCACCCAGGCTGGAGTGCAGTGGTGCGATCATAGCTCAATGCAGCCTCCAACTCCTGTCCTCAAGCAATCCTCCCGCTGATTCTACCTCCCAAAGTGCTGGGATTACAGGCATGAGCCACCGTGCCCAGCCCAGATAATTTATTGTTTGAGGGGCTGTCTGTGCATTGTAGAATCTTTAGCAACATGCCCTGCCCACTAGATGCCAGTACCAGCGCTCCTAGTTCAGAACCACTGCTTTAGATGACCCCTTGGCACCAATATGAGCAAAAACACAACCAGACATAGAAAAGCCACGGCATTGTTAGGTGATCATCCAGATGATCCAGGAAGTATCGATGATCATTTAAAAAAACTTATAATCGAAATGGAAAGAAAACTGAAACGTCTTCTGAAAAAATTGTGTCCTTCTCTCCTCCCCTCTAGTTTAATAAACAATATTACAAACTTTAGTTCTGGAAAGGACCATTTCTCTTATAGTTGAGAAGACTAAGTTAGTTTTTCAATGGAAAAAGCAATCTGCCCACAGCGCCACCACTAGTAAGTAGCTGGACTAGCTAGGCCAGGGATGCAGAAAATCTCATTCCAGGGGTTTCCAACCCACAGGCCTCACCCTGAAATACACTACGTTGGAGCTATTTTCATTCATGAACAAAGACATTTAGATTTATTTTCTGTGATTCCAAGGACCAGAACTAGGATATACAGGAAGCCAGTTTAAGCTCATTATAAGGGAAAACGTTCAAGTACTATATCAAAGAGTAGTTAAGGGAGAAAAAGGTAACTTTTTTTTGTTATAAACATACATGTGATAGAAACAGTGAAAAATATGGTGGGCAAGACCTCCAAACCGCTAGATTCGCAGTCGTTATATTATAATAATCTAGAAAATCTCAAGCCATTTTTGCATCAGTTACCAGTCGGACTCTACCCAGAAATAGAACTCTCTCGGGCCTGAAGTAGTCATGATCAGCCTTGGAGCTGTGTCGGCGCCTTCCACATAGTAGGGTCGGCCAGAGCGCTCCAGCCCCAGAGAAGAACCCGAGTTTTGCAGTCGCTAGGTCAGCACAGGTTCTAACACCGCATCCTCCGCAGTGCTCAGCGGTCTCCAGGAGGAAACTACAACTCCCATCGGACAACGCGAACGCAAATGGGCGTGCACTTGCGGCGCGTGGGCGGCTCTGACCAATAACGACTGTTGTTACAGCGAACAGCTTGGCCGCGTTTGTAAAAGGCCGCGGCAGGCGAAGAGAGAAGAGGTGAGGGCGGTCATCAGCGAGGGGCCCTGGGGCCCGCGGGGGGGCGCAGGGCAGGTAAGGGGGCCGTGCTGAGAGAGGACAGGGGCGGCGGTGGGACAGGGTGGTAGAGCTGTGCATCCCGGCAGAGAGTGTATCCAAGGAGTAGGGTGCCAGCGAGGTGATGCTTCTGCTCGGGCCTACCTAGGACCGGAAGTGAACTTTCGCGCGGGGAGGATGCCGGGAAGCAGGACCGGAAGGCGGCAGGGAGGTGCGCGCCCCGGAGGCAGGAGGACGGACTCTTGTCTGCGGGGCCTTACCGGCCTTTCTCCGATGTTTCGAGGCAGTGATCACGTTAGATACGTGCTGGCTGTGACACTTTCGTCAAATCTGAGCCACAGTTTCCTTGTCTTTAAGATGGGTAAAACGAGACGCCACGGCACTCTAGCCCGGACAACACAGTGAGACTCTGTCTCAAAAAAAAAAAAAAAAAAAAGATGGGTAAAATAGTATCTACTTCACAGGATCTTGTGAGCAATACTTGAGTAAATGCATAGAAAGGACATAGTTTTATTTTTTATTCATGATCATTCGTTCTCTTCACTTAACTATGCTTCACAAGCATTAAGCAGCAACCACAAAACTATATAGATCTAAAGCCAGAGTACCTGGGTGAAATCCACCCCTTCCAGGGAGCTTTCGTGGGTTAACTCTTCCAACACCAGTCCCTTTACAGCCTTATGTTGAGGAGGCTGATTTGTAAACTTGCCAAGAAGAGACTATCCACAGGGGCTTCAAATACAGTTTCTTTACAAGTCATGTTACTTGTTTGTATTTGCTTTCGATAGAGAAACTCTAATAAGTGACACTAGTACATGTTTTAAAATTCAAATAGTACCAAACAGTGAAATGTAAGCCTCCCACCCTCTGTTAATGTTTCCCAAGTCCCAAGTCATTTTTTCTGAGACAGCAGATATATTCTATGTATATATCTTCTTGTCTTCTTTTTTCTTTTTATTATAAAACCAAGAGTAGCATATTACACATAAAATATTATACCTTTTTTCACTCCGGAATACATTTTGATTCCTGTTCCTTATCAATACGTATAGATGTGCCTGATTCTTTTTAATGGCTTTATAGTAGCTTGTTGTGTGGTTATACCATAATTTATCTAGTTCTCTACTGATGAACTCTTAAAACTATTTCTGTTCTTGTGCAGTTATGGACAACTCAGCAAGTGAGTATCCCTGTATATACTTTGTGCAAATGGGAGAATATAATTCATGAAATCTTAGAAGTACAAGTCAAAATATATGTTTTACATTTATTTACATCCCTTCAAAGAGTGTTGCAGCTTACACTCCCACGAACAATGCCTGTTTCTCCATATCCTCATATAACACAGTGATAACATTCATCTTTTTTGTCACTTTACCAAAGTATTATTTTGTTTTAATTTGCCTTTTGCTTATAAGGTTGAGTATCTTTTCACACATTTAAAATTATTTTTCTTATTTATTTCTTTTTTATAGCTGTCTTTTCATGTCCTTTGCCCATTTTTCTAGTGGATTTGTTTGTTTTTCTCATAGATTTGTGGAAACTCTTAGGAAATTAGCCTTTTGAATTTCAAATATTTTTGTTTTTTTTAAATGACAGATTTATTGAAATATAATTTACATAACATAAAATTCACCTTTTAAAATGTTACAATTCAGCGGTGTTAGTATATTCACAGAGTTGTGCAGCCTTTCATCACTCCAGAAAGAATACTCATCCCCATTAGCATTCACTCTGAATTCTTCTTTTCCCTGACAACCATTAAATCTGCTTTCTGTTTATATGCATTTGCCAATTCTGGATATTTCATTTAGATGGAATCATACAATATGTGGCCTTTTGTGTCTGGCTTCTTTGACGTAGCATAACATTTCAAATGGCTAAATAAGTATGTGAAATGTTGCTCAACATCGTTATTCATTACAGAAATGCAAAGAAAACCACAATGAGATACCACTTTACACCCACTGTAATCAAATGGCTATAATCAAGAAGACAATAACAAGTTTTGGCCAGGAAGTGGATAAAGAGGAACCCTCTTATGTTGCTGGTAGGAATATTAAATGGTACAGTTACTTTGGAAAACAGTTTAACAGTTTCTTAAAAAGTTATATGTATATTTAGATGTATGACCTAACAATGCCACTTCTAGGTATCTGCCCAAGAGAAATGAAGAAATTTGCCCGCACAAAGATTTGCGTGTTTATGTTTTCAGTAACACTGTTCATAATAGCCAGAGGTTGGAAACAATCCAAATGTCTGTGGGCTGGTGAATGGAGAAACAAAATGTGAGGTATCCATACAATAGAATATGATTCAGCAACATAAAGGAATGAAGTACTGATACATGCTACAAAGTGGATAAACCTTGAAAACATTATGTTGAGTGAAAAAAAAACAAATACAAAAGGCCACATATTATATGATTCCATTTATACGAAATGTCCAGAAAAGAAATCTGTAGACAGAAGGCAGATTGGTGGGGGTGGGAGTGGGAATGGTGATTGACTGCAAAGGCCAAGAGGGATCTTTTAAGGGTGATGAAGTGTTCTAAAACTAGATTGTAGTGATGGATGCCAGACTTTACAAATTTAATAAGTATCATCCGGCCGGGTGCGGTGGGCTCACGCCTGTAATCCTAGCATTCTGGGAGGCCGATGCGGGCGGATCGCTCAAGGTCAGGAGTTCGAGACCAGCCTGAGCAAGAGCGAGACCCCGTCTCTACCAAAAATAGAAAGAAATTAATTGGACAGCTAAAAA
>NW_012147986.1:3029528-3030775 GCF_000956105.1 Propithecus coquereli
TCAGCCTCCCAGTGTGCTAGGATTACAGGTGTGAGCCACCTCACTCAAATAATTTTTAAGAAAACTAGAAACAATATTCAGAATCTATTCTACTAGAAAATTTGCATTTATTCATTCTGATAAATGTTTAGGATGTTCACTGCAGCATCATCTACAACTAAAAACTCATCAGTAGAGCTGATCAAACCATGGTATATTGACACTACAGATTACTGTACAGCCATTAAAAATGGTGTTTAGAGCCATCTGTGCTTACATGGAGAGCAAAATCTAAGATAAAATGTTAAGAGAAGAAAGCAAACTTCTGAGCAATGTGTGTAATATAATTCCATTTCTTTCTTTCCTTTTTTTTTTTTTAAGAGAAGGGGTTTCATTCTGTCACCCAGGTTGGAGTATGGTGGTGTGATCACAGCTCACTGCAACCTCCAGCTCCCGGGCTCAAGCAATCTTCCTGCCTCAGCCTCCCAAGTAGCTGGGACTACAGGTGTGAGCCACTGCACCCAGCTAATTCCATTTTTATAAAGACAAAAATGTACGTCTGTGTGTAGTTCTTTATTTATAAATGTAAAAAAAAATCAGATGAATCTATGCCAGCCTGTTAACTATAATTACTCTTTAGAAGTGGGGATTTTTTGAAGAGTATGAAGGTAGTGATAGTGGTATGAGTAGAACATAAAAGAATCTTTAGCTTTTTAGTCTGCTTTTGAATTATAATTCTATAAGATGACTGTGTTTTATCTTTTAAAATTTTTTTCAATTTATATTTTCGAAAAGATCGTGGATATACATGGCTCAGAATAAACTATACGAGGTGTATATTATAGTATAAAGTTTTCCTCCCACACTTGTCCCCTATTAATTAATAAGGTAACTATTCTTATTAGTTTATCCTTTTAGAGATTTTTAAAACATTTGTATTTCATTTACAAGCTAATATATGCATATATACACACACACACATACATATATATATTTGTTCCCACTTTCCCTTTTTTTCTTTTTTTTTCTTTTTATTTTTTGACAACCACTACAAGCAAGGCATCTTGCAGTAGGAAAGAGAGACTGGACTCAACTCCCCCCAAAAGCCCGTTCCTTTTACACACTGTTGGCAGAATATATTATACACGCTGTTTTGCACCTTGCTTTTCCATTTAACGTATCTTAAAGATCAATACATAAAGAACTTCCTCAGCCTTTTATTTTTTAACAGTAGTATTTTATTTTATTTTATTTTATTTTTTTGAAAC
>NW_012147986.1:3030825-3031479 GCF_000956105.1 Propithecus coquereli
ACATGCCTATAGTCTCAGCTACTTGGGAGGCTGAGGCAGTGGGATTGCTTGAGCCCAGGAGTGTGAGGTTGCTGTGAACGAGCCTGATGCCACGGCACTCTAGCTCGGGCAACAGAGTGAGACTCTGTCTCGAAAAATAAATAAATAAATATCATTGAATTGTATACTTAAAATGGGGTAAATTTTTTGTTATGTAAAATATCTCAATAAAGTTATTTTCTAAAAAACACTGATGGCTTCATCCCTACAAAAAAATTTTAAAAATTAGCCTGGTGTGCTGGCGTGCACCTATAGTCCCAGCTACTCCAGAGGCTGAGACAGGAGGATCGCTTGAGCCCAGGAGTTCGAAGTTACAATGAACTATGATAGCACCACTGCACTCCAGCCTGGGTGACAGAGGGATACCCTGTTTCTAAAAAAAATATAACAATAAAAAAACACTGATATAGGCTTCAGTGAGCTATGATGACACCACTGCACTCCAGCACTCCAGCCTGGGTGACAGAGTGAGACCCCATCTCAAAAACAAAAACAAAACACTGATATATGCAGGAAAAATTTAATCAGTATTTTATGGACTCTGGATTTTGTGTCATTTATGCCATCCCCATTCTGAGATCCTTAAAAATATACATATTTAAAATCTATTTTTCC
>NW_012147986.1:3033570-3033920 GCF_000956105.1 Propithecus coquereli
AGGACAAACTCCGGAGTTTAGTTAATAACAATGTTTCTTAGTTTTGAAAAATGCCCCATGGTAATATATGATGTCAACATCAGATGAAACTAAGTGAGGAGTGTCTGGGAATTCTCAGTTCTATCTGCAACTTCTCTGAAAATCCAAAATTATTCTAAAATAAAAAGTTTATTCGTTTTTTACAAAGGGCATTAGTGGAAAACTGGTAAAATACAAATAAAATCTGTAGTAGAATTAATAGTATTATACCAATTATATACCAAATATACCAAAATCTTATTTTGCCAGGCATGGTGGTGTACACCTGTAGTCCCAGCTACTTGGGAGGCTGAGGCAGGAGGATTGCTTTA
>NW_012147986.1:3035955-3040229 GCF_000956105.1 Propithecus coquereli
GCAGGAGGATTCTTGAGGACAGGAGTTCAGACCAGCCTGGGTAACATAGCAAGACCCTGTCCCTACGAAAAATTTTTTAAAAACTAGCCCAGCACAGGCTGGGCGTGGTGGCTCACGCCTGTAATCCTAGCATTCTGGGAGGCCGTGGTGGGAGGATCGCTTGAGCTCAGGAGTTCGAGACCAGCTCTGAGCAAGAGCGAGACCTTGTCTCTACTAAAAATAGAAAAAATTAGCAAGTCAACTAAAAATAAAAAATTAGCCGGGTGTGGTGGCGAGTGCCAGTAGTCCCAGCTGCTCGGGAGGCTGAGGCAGGAGGATCCCTTGAGCCCAGGAGTTTGAGGTTGCTGTGAGCTAGGCTGATGCCATGGCGCTCACTCTAGCCCGGGCAACAAAAGCGAGACTCTGTCTCAAAAAAAAAAAAAGCCCAGCATAGTGGTGCCTGCCCATAGTTCTAGCTACTTAGAGGGCCAAGGTGGGAGGATCACTTGAGCGCAGGAGTTTGAGGTTGCAGTGAGCTATGATCACATTACTGCACTCTGTGTGACAGAACAGCCTGTGTGACAGAACAAGACCCTGTCTCTAGAAAAATTCTTTTTTAAAAAAAATGAACTTTAGGCCAGGTGCAGTGGCTCACACCTGTAATCCAAACAGCCTGGGAGGTCGAGGCAGGAGGATTGCTTGAACTCAGGAGTTCGAGACCAATCTGAGCAAGAGCGAGACGCCATCTCTACTAAAAATAGAAAAAATCAGCCAGGTATAGTGATGTCGGTCTGTATTTCTAGCTTCTCAGGAGGCTGAGGCAGGAGGATCGCTTGAGTCCAGGAGTTTGAGGTTGCAGTGAGCTAGGCTGATGCCACAGCACTCTAGCCTGGGCAACAGAGGGAGACTCTGTCTCAAAAAAAAAAAAAATGAACTTTAGCTAGTAATATGCATGTTGAAGGGATTGATGGATGGAGAGAGGGATGGATAAATAGATGTGATAAAGCAGATAAAGTAAAATGTTAATTATAACATCTAGTGGGTGGGTATATGGGAGGGTTCACTGTACAATTCTATTTTTCTAAATGTTTGAATTTTTCATAATATTGGGGGGAAATCTCAAGTAAAAATTCACACCCTTCTTAGATTCTGTGAGTTCAGCCTGCAGTCTTCTGAAGTCTGAACACTACAGCAATTGCATTGCTGATTTTTCTAGGTGACCTCAGGCGAGTTACTTAACTGTTGTTTTTTTCTGTTTTGAAACAGAGTGTCGCTCTGTCTCCAGGGCTGGAGTGCAGTAGGAGATCATAGCTCACTACAACCTCAAATTCCCTGGCTCAAGCAATCCTCCTGTCTCAGTCTCTCTAGTAGCTAGGACTACAGGTGAGTGTCACCACACCCAGCTAATTAAAAAAAATTTTTTTGTATAGAAGAGGTCTCACCATGTTGCTCAGGCTGGTCTTGGACTCCTGGCCTCAAGTAATCCTCCCACCTTAGCCTCGCAAAGTGCTGGGACTTACAAGTGAGAGCCACTGTGCCCAGCAAACTTCTTTGTTTTCATCCGTAGAACAGTTGTTTGGTTTAAATAAGATATTAAATGTGAAATTCAAATGTAATAATGTGAAAGTACTTCAAAAAGCATAAAGCCCTCTAAAAATGCAATGTATTACTATTAGGAAGGATGAGTGTTTGACCAGTTATATAGCATGGCTCTAGGTGTTCTTGACAACCCGCTGTAAAGACATTAGCACTGTTTTACCCTCTTACAGTTGGAAGTACAAAACACTTAACCATTTTCTTAAAAATGTCTGTCAAATATTTCTCAAATAATTGTGAAAGACTTAGATTTCTGTTCTGATTTCTAAGAGGAATGGATCATCCTGTCTTTGTATAACTGTAATATTTTTTCTTGTTTTACTTATAGGCTGCCAAGATCTCCGGTTAGGGCAGTGGGAATCTTCTTTGACTGTGGAACACTAGGCAGGAGCTTTGCCATTGGATGGTCAAGAAGGAGGCAGCAGAATGTCTGCATTGTTACACCACAGTGTTCAGACTGCAGAAGACTGCAGGCTGAGCAGTATCATTTACTCTGCAAGTGATTATGTCTTCACCTGTGCTCTCTGATCATCAGAAACTAACGAAACACCTTTTAGGTCTTATGAATTCAGGTAACAGTGTTTTCCAGATGCCCTGGCTGCTGGTACAGGTAGGATTTTGCTGGGTTTTGTGGGGAATGGTAGAAGGTAAGGAACTCATCTTTCCTGTTTTCCAGTCCTTGCTAAATTTAAACATCTATGCACATAAAGATAGGTTAACTAACCTCAGCTGTTGTATAGAACAGGATTAAACCTGAAGAAATGCCTTTCTTGTTACGCTAGGATTTTTTAAAATACAGAGAGATATGGGAGGCAAAATTTCCTTCACTTTTATTTTGTTTGAGCGTTTAAATTTATGTTGCTTTGTGGTACAGTTTAAAAATGGTGGATAGCTTCTTTACATTTCACTTTCTGTACTGAATATTGTAAGTGATTTGAACTTTGTATATGTGTTTGAATGTCTACTCATGCTGATGAGCTTATTGCCTGTTGTAGGGCCTGTGAAAAATGGAATCAAACTCTCTGAGGACTAAAGTCCCAG
The DNA here is from genome assembly GCF_000956105.1 of Propithecus coquereli. Taxonomy (NCBI): domain Eukaryota; kingdom Metazoa; phylum Chordata; class Mammalia; order Primates; family Indriidae; genus Propithecus; species Propithecus coquereli. The sequence goes on from NW_012147986.1 coordinate 3,038,572, forward strand.
CTTTCTTATCTGACTTGGGGAAGGCCACATTGAGGGGAATCAGAAAGTGTCCCCGATGCGGCACATACAATGGAACCCGGGGACTGAGCTGTAAGAACAAGACGTGTGGAACCATATTCCGATATGGTGCACGGAAGCAGCCTAGTGTTGAAGCTGTCAAAATCATCACAGGCTCCGATCTGCAGGTCTACTCAGTGCGGCAAAGAGACCGGGGCCCTGATTACCGATGCTTTGTGGAGTTGGGCGTTTCGGAGACAGCAATCCAGACAGTGGATGGGACCATCATCACTCAGCTGAGCTCTGGGCGGTGCTATGTCCCCTCATGCCTGAAGGCTGCCACCCAAGGTGTTGTGGAAAACCAATGCCAGCACATCAAGCTGGCGGTGAACTGCCAGGCAGAGGCCACGCCTCTGACCTTGAAGAGCTCAGTCCTAAATGCAATGCAGGCTTCCCCAGAAACCAAACAGACCATCTGGCAGTTGGCCACGGAACCTACAGGTCCCCTGGTACAGAGGATTACTAAAAACATCTTGGTGGTGAAATGCAAGGCAAGCCAGAAGCATAGTTTGGGGTATTTGCATACATCTTTTGTGCAGAAAATCAGTGCCAAAAGCTTGCCTGAGCGCCGCTTCTTCTGCTCCTGCCAGACTCTGAAATCGCACAAGTTGAATGCCTCCAAGGACGAGGCAGCCCAGAGATGCATTCATTTCTTTGCTTGCATCTGTGCCTTTGCCAGTGATGAGACATTGGCTCAGGAATTCTCAGACTTCCTAAATTTTGATTCCAACGGTAGGTGGTGTGGTTGACACAGTTACTCTGTTTTTGTAAAATGGCAATGAAAGAGTTCCACTGATGCATTTGGAGATTGTCCTAGCAACCATCAGAAGCAGTTGCTGGATAATTCATGTGAAAAGCATTCCTTTTTTCAATCCCAGTTAGCACATTTGCATAAAGGTTGGTTGGTTGGTTGAAATTCATGACCAAGAGAAATGGCCACTTTATTGAGATAATCTAGCAAAGTTAGCTAGCTCTACTTTGATTTTTTGTTTTTTACTATTCCACAGATGCCCTATGTTAATAAAAACAAGAATGAACAAAAAAATTATTTTATTCTGGCTTGCTTACTTGTTTCTTATCTTTGGAGATGAGGAAAACTAGCATCTTGCTCAAAAGAAGACTTTTAGAAGTTTTTCACCAAATCTTTTGTTGTTGACATTTTTTTATCTTGTAGACACTTTTTATTTGTCAGTGATCCTTAGCTGGCAGCAGCTCCCAACTTTTTTGTTTTACATTACTCTGCACATCCTTTTATCAAGTTAATTATCTATGAACAAAAGCACATGTTTTAGAGAGTTTTTTAAAATAACTTTTTTTTTTTTTTAAGAGACATGGCCTTGGCCAGGCACGGTGACTCACGCCTGTAATCCTAGCACTCTGGGAGGCCGAGGCAGGAGGATGGCTTGAGGCCAGGAGTTCGAGACTAGCCTGAGCAAGAGCAAGACCCCCATCTCTACTAAAAATAGAAAAAATTAGCTGGGTGTGGTGGCACATGCCTGAAGTCCCAGGTACTTGGGAGGCTGAAACAGGAGGATCACTTGAGCCCAGGAGTTTGAGGTTGCTGTGAGCTAGGCTGACACCATGGCACTCTAGCCTGGGCA
>NW_012147986.1:3040805-3042878 GCF_000956105.1 Propithecus coquereli
ATCTGTCAGGGCAGCTGGGGTGCCCCACCCCCACCCTGGGACAAGGGAGCACAGTAGAAGCCCTCTCTGGAGGGTCCCAGGGCTAACTGGGAGCCAGCCCTCCCTTCGAGGTAGATCAGCGGGGAGGGAAGCGAGGAGCAGCTCCCATGGTGGCGGTGGAAGGCGGTGGCTTCCTCAATGGTATTGCTGATAGTTGGGATAGCCTGAGGCCGGGCTACCCTCCTTAGGGGACAGCTGGCTGGGGTCCTCCAGGAATAGGGGTGCATTTCGGAACTGCTGGGCTGTGTAGCGAATGAGGAGGATGCCAACACCTTCGATGAGGGCCAACAGGACGCCCCCCATCATCGCTGAGCCCATCATGGCCAATGGCCCACTGCGGGCAGCCAGCACAGCTCCGGTCAATGCTCCACTGATGATGGAGTTCCAGGGATCCTCCTTGCCCCGTAGCCGCACCAGGCCACAGTCCATGGTGGAGAACAGCACCCCCCACACTGCAAAGCTACCTCCAATCTGGGGGGCTCGGATCCTCACAGCATTGACACTACCTCTCAGCCGGTGCCAAATTCCAACTGGGGCATTGCGGAAGCCCTTGATGGCCTGGAAGACTCCACCGCCAATGACACCCATAGTGAAGGCTCCACCGCAATCATCCACAATTCGCCATGGGCAAGGCTCCGGAGCGTACTCCTCCATGGCTGTTCTTTAGGTTTTTTTTTTTTTTCCTGAAAAACATTTTACCCTTTACTGATGATTCTTTGTCAAGTCAAGCTAAAAATGGTTCTATTGGCCAAAAATAAGATCCAACCGAACTCCACTTTTATTGTATATGTTTGTTCATCTCTTAAACATTCAGGTTAATCTTATACCTTAATCTGCCTTAGGACAGTATTGTGACATTTTCATCCATAGTGGGTTTATAAAAAACTTGTGACAATGGTAAATTATATTCCCCACACTAATTTAAGAATATAGTTTATTGTCTGCATTATCAATATATGGAGATATACACACATACATATTTTTAAATTCAAATACTTAATACCAGTGTCACTTAAGGACTCATATAAATCAATATGAAAATGGTGAAGTATGCTAGTAGGTGTCAAGTGTCTGTCTAGACTCTAAAAATATTAACTCATCCACACATGTGCACCCAACTCCAAACTCATTAGTAAACAGAGAAATGCAAATATTTTAGAAATGAAAAATTAAAACAAGATAACTTTTGCTACCAAATTAGCAAAGGTTTTTTTTTAAATGATGAGACCAAAGGCAAAGGTGTAATCTGGGTTCTCCAGCATGGCTAGTGCAGTGTAAGTTGCTATAACGATTTGTAAGTAGCTTGCGCTGTTAAGAACCTTAAAATGGTCCTACCCATAGGGAATACTGATGGAGGCATGCCAGGTGGTCATGCACAAGAGTTTGGTGCTGGGAAGTTGAAGAAAGATGGAGAAACAAAGTGACATGGTCATTTCTGTGTTTTAGGGAGGCAATTCTGGCAGCAATATAGAAGAGAGATTGTTGTTAAATGTTTACTTATTCTAAAAAACAGTTCTTACCCTTTGACCTAGTAGTTCTGCTTCTTACCTTACCTTACCTTTCCCTACCCCTACCCCTACCCTTACCCTTACCCTTATCTTACAACTCTGTCACCCTTGCTGGAGTGCAGTGGTGTGATCATAGCTCACTGTAGCCTCAAACTCCTGGGCTCAAGGGATCCTCCCAACTCAGCCTCCCAAAATGCTGGGATTATAGGCGTGAGCCATGGCACCCAGCCCCAGTAATCCCACTTCTAAATAATCTTTTTTAAGGAAATAATCTTTGGTATAGGAAAAACATTTTGTCCAGAGAGAATTCATTTTATGATTATTTATAATATTGAAAAATTAGACACAACTAAGGTCCAATGACTGGGCATAGTAAAATGAACCCTGGTCAAGCCACTTTATCATACAATGTTAGACAGCCATTAAAAATGATTATAAAGAATTTGGGAAAATGTTCAGCTGGGCTCAGTGGCTCATGCCTATGATCCTAGCACTCTGGGAGGCTGAGGCAGGAGGATTGCTTGAG
>NW_012147986.1:3043418-3044054 GCF_000956105.1 Propithecus coquereli
GGCAACCATAGCATAATCACAGCTACTTAAAATCACAAAACCAGCAAAACAAACCATTCATGCGGAAGAAAATGGGAAACAGCTCACCAGAATATTAATCATGATTGTCTGAGAGGTGGGAGTAATGGGTGAACTTTTTTCTTCCTTTCACTTCTGTTTATTCCCCCCAGTTTCCTATAAGGAGGATAAGAGAGTTAAAATTTTATGTATAAAGGCTAATGCTAATTCCTTCTAGAAACTGTGATACTAACCTAGAAATTAGCAAAGACTGTTTATTAGAGTCTTTAGAAATTAATGTCAAATCAATTTATGTTCTGCAGACATATTATTAAACACTGGAATGATTTGTGGTTTAGGTGCACAGATGAACAGTTCCCTATTGCCTCAAGATGCAGTGAGCAGTAATCTAAGGAAAAGTGGTCTGAAAAAGCCTGTGGTTGCTTCTTCATTAAAAAGGCAAGGTAAGTTTCCCTTCCCTAGAATAGGCTACAGTGATTTGGAAAGTCATTCTAAGGAGCCAAAAGAAGTCTAATCAAAAGAAATGTTTCATATTCTCCCCGAAAAAGTGCTAACATAAACACTAGCAGGCAGGCCGGGCATGGTGGCTCACACGTGTAATCGCGGCACTCTGGGAGG
>NW_012147986.1:3055051-3056833 GCF_000956105.1 Propithecus coquereli
TATCTTAAATTGGAGTATGCTTTTTCTGATCCTTTGGGATCAGAAAATAGAGAGGATTTTTCTTGTAAATTATAATAAGTAATAATCCCCTAGTAACTATGATGAGCCTTAGATTTGACTGGCAGGCAGCTAGAAAGTATATAAATAATTTGAGATGATTTACTATTTGTGAAGTCAGTGGCTCCAGCACAATTAAGCCCTCCTTCCCAAACTGCAATTTTGTTCTCATTAGAAAAATGACCGATAATTATTGTTCTCTTTTACCAGGATAACATTAGACATTTTTAGACATTTTATTCAAGCAGAACCTGAAAATTTGAGAAAGAGTTTTCCTTCCTACAGAAATGGTATAGTGTAGAAAATTCAGAATAATGTGATTTGATACATTAAGATTAGCTTAATTGCAAGGCATTGTTATGTTCAGGAAAAAACCAAGTCGTTTGGTAAACTACAGAACTTACACGTGAACCCTAGAAAAGGCCTATGTTGGCACTAAAGACACTTGCGGAACTCCTGTAAATGCAAGGTGTCACAGAGGCAGCTTCTAGCCTGGAACAGATGGCACTCAGGGAGGCACAGAGCAAAAGCAAGTGGGGAAGAGGGCCAGTGATCGTTGAGCTTCTGTCTGTTGGGCATTATTTACCTATATCACCTCATTTAACCTCCCAGCTGTGAACTGGTATTAACTGCATTTCACAGATGAGAAAACAGGCTCTGCGAAGTTTAGTAACTGGCTCTGGGTCACCACAGAATTCAGTTCAAGTTCTCTCTGGCTCAGTTCCAAGGACAGTGTGGAGCATACTGGATGTGAGGTGAGCTGTAGGTGCCTTTGACAGAGTACTTAGGAGAAGAATGCTGGTAGCAAAGCAGCAGGGGAAGGAATAAAACTGATTTTGGAGCAGGTTTGTGCCAGTAGCAGTAGTATAGCCATGAAGATGTTAGAGGTTCAGCTGGTATATGGTTCAGCAGGGTTGAAATAAAGGTAACAGAGAAGAAACAAAAGCCATAAATCAATGTAAGGGACAAAAGGCTGGTTTGTTGGCAGGATTTACTTAAAAAATGGGAAAGTTGTAATTAATTTGAATGTGCTTAACAAGAAAGGAGTGATAAAAGATCTATTGTCATCCCAGTATTTATCTACTTTGAAAGTTTTCCCTTTCTCACCTTTCTTGGTATTATCTTGGTGTCCAGATGCCCTTGGAAATCACTCGTAGCTTTATCCAAAACCGAGATGGGACTTATGAGCTGTTTAAATGCCCTAAGGTGGAAGTAGAGAGCATAGCAGAAACCTATGGTCGTATGGAAAAACAACCAGTGTTACGACCCTTGGAACTAAAAACTTTTCTCAAAGTTGGTAAGTGAATTTCAACCGTGTATCTTCCTTTGAGGGTCAGCTTGTATACAGTATACTGTCCGAGGCTTTGGATCTTGACTTTAAACAAAGACACATTGATTCATGTTGTAAATGCAATCATGGAATAAAGTATTTTGTTTCACTTGAGCTAGTGCTTCCAAAATAAAATTACAGAAGTAGTATATGTTCATTGTAGAGAAATCATAAATTTCATTATAGAGCATAAAGGACAAAAAATAAAAACCACTTGTAATCCCAACCACCTCCACGGGTGACATCACCATTAATATTTTGGCATATGCCCTTTCAGATTCTTTCCTATGTATTTGAAGAGTTTCCAAAACAAGGGATCATACTTGACTGCTTTTTTTTACTTAATGATATATTATGAACTGCTTTCCTTTCTTTTTTTTTTTTTTTTTTTTTTT
>NW_012147986.1:3056883-3058905 GCF_000956105.1 Propithecus coquereli
ACAGATGTGAAACAGGTTAAATAGTATTTAAAAAAAAAGAAATAGAATGGTACATCTGTGGAAAGGTTTTGAATCTGAAGATCATCCAGAGATTTATACCCTCATTTTAGGGAAGAGGAAGTTGAGCCATGGACCCTGGTCACTTAGTGAGGATGGGAGTCCTATGTCCTATAACCTCTTGACTCCCAACTCTAAACTCTGGCCCCATTAAATTTCACCACTATTACTGTATTTCCCAGTTATTTACTCCAGGGCTGCAAGATTTCATTCTTTCATTTTTTATTTAAAAGTGAATTTTCGTTGAGTTTGCATTTCTGAATATAAGGTTTTGGATTTTAAGTGAAAAGGTATCGTAGCAACCCACCATGAATGCATCACTCAGTCTTATCTGTTTGTGCTCAACCTTGATATGAAACAAATACCTTCATTATTGAGAGGATTTGGGGCATATGGATACATATTCATCATGAATAGAACTAATTTATAGGTCTTTAAAACACCTATGATATAGGATCATTCTTTAATGTGCAGTTTAGTGTTAAACGGCTGCTAATTTTCTATAGTTAATAATCTTAAACTTATTAGTCTCTAAGAACTTCTCATTTCTCATTTTCTAAGTAGATTCTTTTTTAAAAAAGTCCCAGAATATTCTATTTCACTTATTTTATCTACCTTCTTTGAATTTCAGCTTCATGTTCTTTTTTTTCTGTATAAACTCTTTAACTTCAATTAACTGTTTATTCTGCAAGAAAAGAAAAGTTAACTGAAGAGGCTTTTTTTTTTTTCTTTTCCTAGCCTGTGGTCAGCTATTAGATGAGGCACAAGTGACCTTATCCTTCCAAGACTGGCTGGCCAGCGTCACAGAACGCATCCATCAAACCATGCACTATCAGTTTGATGGTAAGTATTGGTTGTCCAACTGGGCTCTTGTGGAAAATAGGTGAAATTAAGGTAATTATGCAATAGTTCTACTCTGTTTTGGTAGGAAGAGTAATTATACTTTAGAGAGCATTGGGCCACAAGAAAGAAATGTAAGTTGAAAGAAAAGAATAATCACATAATTAAAATGAAGGACCAGCAAAATGATTTTAGGAATAGAAGAGAAAAAACACAGAAAATAGTAAGTAAAGATAGATAGCCTGATTTGTGGTGTGTGTGTGTGTGTGTGTGTGTGTGTGTGTGTGTGTGTGGGTCTGGTAAAGGAGATACCAAAGCTTTCATTTTAACCCTCAAACTTAAAATCAAAGCAAGGGGGGAAAAAGCTTAGAGAAAACGTAAACATGTGAGACTATGATAGTTATATAAAATGACATAGACATACTAAAGAAGATTGGAGCACACAGGCTGGACTTGGGTGTGATTTGGTATAGCCTCATGGAACCTCAGCGACTTCAGAGGTGGACTGTCCAGCTGGTCCTTGCCTGTTCCCTTAAAAGCATCCATACTGGATGGTTTTCCAGGCTTTGTCCAGTGATGAGGAGCTCACTGCTTTTTGAGGCAGCTTAGAACATTGTTGGACTGTCATAGCTGTGAGGAAGGTCTTCCTCCTGCTAAGTGGAAATGTTTGCCTGTCATGCTTTCCGTCGTTTCTAGTTCTGTGCTCTAGCCACACGGAATGGGTCTGTTCCTGTTCCCTGCCACTGCACACACACAAACCCACCACCCCGCGTGACAGTTCCTCTCTTTTCCAAATGATACATCTCAGGTTCTTCACACACTCCTCATATCATCTGGATGTGCTTTGCTGAATATATTCCAGCTTATGAATATCCTTTAAAAAATAAACTGCCCTTTGCTGAATAATAGCCTAATGGCAGACACTCAGTGGCAGGAGGTGAGTTTTGAAGGATTAGAACAGTTACAGCTTCCTGCTGAGGAAAGGGACAGCACAGAGGTCTTGAAATACTTGTTTAGATATTAATGCAGACTAAATAAAACTTTAGAAATTACCTTTTGGAAAAACAAAATAAGCTAAGGAGGGTTACAAAGAGAGAGGCGATGTTTTTTTTTCCTTTTTATGTT
>NW_012147986.1:3058955-3059901 GCF_000956105.1 Propithecus coquereli
AAATAGAAAAGAAGTTAGCTGGATAACTAAAAATATATAGAAAAAATTAGCCAGGCATGGTGGGGCATGCCTGTAGTCCCAGCCACTCGGGAGGCTGAGGCAGGAGGATCGCGTGAGCCCAGGAGTTTGAGGTTGCTGTGAGCTAGGCTGACGCCACAGCACTCTAGCCTGGGCAACAGAGTGAGACTCTGTCTCAAAAACAAAAACAAAAAACACTAGTAGGCAATGAGGCTGAGGTCTTTCCTGTCTCACCAGTTTCAAGTCATGCTCAAAGCTAAATGATATAAAAATATCATAGAGATGGAGAACCGATTAGTAGTTGCCAGGGAGGGGTTTGGAGGGAAGTTACAGCAACAATAAAAGGGTAGTACAAGAGAATCTTGTTATGGAACTGTTTTTTGTTTTGACTGTGGATGTAATCACCTAAATCTACACATGTCCTAAAATTGCATAAAACCATATGCATGCACACCACACATGAGTGCATAAAACTGGTGAAATCTGAATAAAGTCACTGGATTGTAGCCATGTCATTTTCCTGATTGTGACGTTGTACTATAGTTTTACAAAATGTTACTTTTGGGTGAATCTGGGTGAAGGGTTATATAAGCTTTATATGTCTTAGAACTGTGTGTGAATGTACAATTATCTCCAAAAACTACATTAAAAAAGCCTTAGGGGCTGGGTGCGGTGGTTCACACCTAAAATCCTAGCACTCTGGGAGGCCAGGCAGGAGGATCGCTGGAGGTCAGGAGTTAGAGACCAGCCTGAGCAAGAGCGAGACCCCACCTCTACTAAAAATAGAAAAAGTAGCTGGACGTAGTGGTGCTTGCCTGTAGTCCCAGGTACTTGGGAGGCTGAGGCAGGAGGATTGCTTGAGCCCAGGAGTTTGAGGTTGCAGTGAGCTAGGATGACGCCACTGCACTCCAGCCTGAGTGACAGAGTG
>NW_012147986.1:3073561-3076000 GCF_000956105.1 Propithecus coquereli
TCTCTGAATTTGACTACTCTAGCTACCTCATAATAAGTGAAATCAAACAATATGTGTCCTTTTGTGCCTAGCTTATTTCACTTAGGATAATGTCTCCAAGGTTCATCCATGTTGTAGCACGTGTCAGAATATCCTTCTTCTTTAAGGCTAAATGATATTCCATCGTATGTGTATACCACTTTTTGTTTATCCATTCATCTGTGAGGGACACTTGGGTTGCTTTTACATTTTGGCTATTGGGAATACAATATTATTTTTAACAGTTGCATAAAATTCATTCATTAGAGTGCCACACTCTAATCCATCCCATTTGTTTCAAACATTTTGCTATTGTTTAAAATAATGATGGAAATAATTTCTTTTTAGATAATATATCCTTAATTATTTTCTAACTTGTTTAGGATCTTTTTAGGGATATTCTCTGGGATATATTACTAAAAGTGAAATTGGAGGGTCACAGATTATGTCCATTTTTAAGGTTTTTGATTGTTTTTGTCTAACTGCTCTCTAGGAAGACTGTTAATATTTGTAGAATTTATTCCTGCCAGCCATGTACGAAAGTTTCTCTTTTTTAAATCTTTGTTGATATGATAAGCAAAAAATCTTATCTCATTCTTTTACTTTGCATTCCCTTAAATTAATGAGAGGAAACTTTCCATATTAGTTATTTGTATTTGATGAATTACTTTTTGTCTATTTTTAATTGGGGTATTTGTATAATAATTTCATCATAATAACCACAACTATAATAAGCAGTACTTAATGAATTATGGTACTTTGTGCCAGGTATCAGTTTAAATGCTTCACATGCATTAACTCATTTAATGCTCATCAACCCAGTGAGAGGTAGATTCTGTGATCCCCATTTACGGACAAACTGAGATGAAGGCTGGCATGCTGGCTCACGCCTATAATCCCGACACTTTGAGACGCTGAGGTGGGAGGATCACTTGAGTCCAGGAGTTTGAGACCAGCCTGAGCAACATAGCGAGACTCTGTCTCTACACAAAAATTAAAAAGTTAGCCAGGCACGTGCATATAGTCCTAGCTACTTGGGAGGCTGAGGCAGGAGGATTGCTGGAGCCCAGAAGTTTGAGGCTGCAATGAGCCATGATGACACCACTGCACTTAAGCCTGGATAACAGAATGGGATCCCGTAAGAAGGATGGAAGGGATGAAGGGAGGGAGGGGGGAAGGGAAGGGAAAGGGAAAGATAGAGAAAAGGAAAAGGAAGAAAGAGAAAGGAAAGGAAAGGAGGAAGGAAAGAGAAGAAAGAAAGAAATGGAGGTGAAGATAGGTGCGGCCACCTGCCCAGGGTTATGCAAGTAGTAAGTGTAAGTGGTGGAGCTGGGACTACAGAGCCTACACTCCTATCTGTCTAATACTCACCTGTCTTTCCAGTGACCAAGCTATACGCCCTTCCAGAGCAGTGCACTGTATCACTTGTTCATTACTGCACCCCAAGATGGTACAGTGCCTGGTCCATAATAGGTACTCAGTAAAGACTTCTAGAATGAATGAATGCATGCCATCCATAGTTTTAATTACTTTAGCTTTGTGATCCATCTAGTGGGCCCCCTTCATTTCTCTAATTGTGCATTTATTCTTCCAGGAGAAATTTAGAATGTATAATTGTCAAGTTCTTGTGAATATTTTCTTAGCTATATTATATTTTTTTGCTGCTCTTGTGAATGAGATATCTATCATGTTTGTAACTTGTTATTGCCAGTATATGGAAAGCTCCTGGTTTTAACATATTTACTGTCTAATCAGCCCCCTTAATGAAGTCCTAGCAGTAATATCGTACATCAGTTGTTTCCCTCCAATGTCTCAGAAATCAGTAATATCACCTGCAAAATAATGATCATTTGGTTTCCTATCAAACATTTATATCTTTGTTTTTTTCTTGTTAAATTAGCTTGGATTTCAAGTGTAACAATGTATAAAAGCTAGTGGCCATGCTTATCTTTTCAGATTATGGTAAAAACTCCTCCAGTGTAGCATTTTCCAATTCCGTCTTGAAGAAAAGATAGTGATAAGTATTTTGTGAAAAAAGCATGCCACAGTCAAGTAAGTTTGAGAAATGCTACATATCATGTTTTTTGGTAGGAAAAGAAACTTTGTCATATGAAAACTTCTGGTTTTAAGATACACTCAGATCTCTAAAAATGTTACTACTGGAGTAGGGAGGCAGTAAGTAGGGAGTGGTGTCTTAGAATATAATTTATCTCTCTTAGAAATTCCTCCTATAAATTTGCATATTAAAAAGATCTTGAAGTAAAAGTACCCCTTGAACTTTATTTGACCTAAGGTTTGCAAAACTTTTTTTGACCAGTGAATACTTCGCAGGGGAATATCATTAGTATTTCATAGAATGTGCTCTATGTTTCAATGTTAAATAGTGGGCCATTGGTTATGGATTTCAGGTAATTTTTTTTT
>NW_012147986.1:3076050-3077933 GCF_000956105.1 Propithecus coquereli
AAAAAAAAAAAAAAAAGCCGTGACAGTTTTGTCATTGACATTCTGCATTCAATAAAGTGGGCAAAATCAATGGGAAGAATGTAAAGTCTTTTTACAGAATTCTAGAAAACCTTTCATTTTTATTTTTCTTGGCTTAAGCTTTGTTTCAAAAAGGCATCTGAACTGTCTTTAAGAGTCTTTCTTAGCTAGGCGTGGTGGCTTGCTCCTGTAGTCCTAGTTACTTAGAAAGCTGAGGCAGGAGGATTGCTTGAGGACAGGAGTTCAAGACCAGCCTGGGTGATAGAGTGAGACCTTGTCTCTATTAAAAAAAAGAGAGAGAGAGAGTATTTCTTTACGATACATTGTTTCAGTTGTATCCAGGCAGGTAGAAGTTAGGTTGTTTGTCCATTTGGTTCTGGAGTTTTCCCTCTGCTAAGGCTAGCCCCATGGGCAGAAATTTTAAGGAAACCTCTCAACTCATTTGACCTCTCCCATGAAGTCTTTTTTTTTTCTTTTATTAACCACTATACAAATGAGGAGCATGAACTGTCTTTCTGTTGACTTTTTGTTGACTTAATGTTTTACAAGTTTCTTTAAGAGATTCGTTAAGTATTTTTTTACTTGCCTGGAGATACTTAGAGAAAAAGACTGATGCTCACTGGCTAATGGTGTCCTAACTTTGCAGTCCCTCAGCACTCACGGTGCTGACCATCCAAGTGGTATGCTTAGACTGGAATGTGAATAGCAAGTGCGTGCGCATAGCGAACAGGAGTGGATCACTTGGAGGCAGCAGGCAAGCTTCTCCTCTACTGGTCCTCATTGTTCTCATCGCATCTTATTTCATTTGCCCTTTAGGGGGAAAAGTCTGTGCTATGGCGGTGTTTACAAAATTGGGGATTTGGAAAGTTATCCTGGTGATGACAAGGGTCCGCTGGGTTTTTTATGATTGCAAGGGATCAGGAGTAGGGCTGGTGACAGTGCTTGGCTCAAAAGAGTCAACCAAAGCGTTCTTTTTGCTTCTGTATAAAGAAACCTCAGTGGTATGTTTAGTTATTACTGCCCTGCAATTCCTTTTCTTCCATCTCTCCCTGCACGTGAGAAAGTCCACCGAGTTTCTTTAAATGCATTTCTTCTTATTTCCCATAGGCAAACCAGAGCCACTGGTGTTCCATATTCCTCAGTCCTTTTTTGATGCCCTGCAACAGAGGATATCAATAGGAAGTACGAAAAAACGGCTCCCCAACTCTACCACAGGTACAGGATTTTTCCTCAGGAATAGTGATTTCTTGACCTCAGAGAATTATGCTTGGAAAAAATCCAGGTGAATTTTCAGGGTTAAGACTTCTCGTCACATGCTTGGAGCACAAAGCCTTAGATAATCAACATATCAATTATCTATATTTATATCAATTGGCTTGTCACATTTCTGCCAAGCCCTATTATATATTTGCCCCTAGGATTCCTTTTTTAAAGTGCTGAGATTCTATAAGGAAATAATAGCACTGCACTGAACTCTCTAGAAATTGAGTAACAAATACAGTGAAAGAAAATGTTTTTTGGTAGTCTAATTTTGTCCCTTTTTTACGTTGAAGCTTTTGTTCGGAAAGATGCCTTGCCACTGGGAACCTTTTCCAAGTATACCTGGCATATCACTAATATCCTGCAAGTTAAACAAATCTTAGATACCCCAGAGGTAAGCATTTATTTCTAAAATAGTTTGAAGGTGGAGAGGGGAAGAGAGGGAACAAGTACAGGGAGTATGTTTACACCAGTTCCTTGCATTACAGATGCCAAAGAGAGTTCTTTTTTTTTTTTTTTTATGCTAAGATATTATTCAGAAATATCCATGGCTGGCCAGGCGCAGTGGCTCACGCCTGTGATCCTGGCACTCTGGGAGGCCGAGA
>NW_012147986.1:3078061-3092875 GCF_000956105.1 Propithecus coquereli
ACATTTCCTACATGCCTTTTATGTGCCAAGCACTTTCATTTACATTCTCAATCATTTTTCTCACTGAATCGTTATTTTTTTTTTTTTTTTTTTTAGACAGAGTCTTACTCTGCTAGAGTGCCGTGGCGTCAGCCTCTTGGTACAAGTATAATATAAGCCAGGGCACAAATGGGAGGGACAAAGTATCTTCCTTTTTCCATGCAGCCTTCCTTTACGAACGAAAGCTGGGGTTTGCTATGGCAGAAGCCTGGGTAGGTTTCTCTCCATCCATCGCCACCTGTTTTATATTTACTCGTGGATGCTGCCAGTGGTCTTATTATTGTCAGTTTTCAGCTTTTTCTATGTCTTCATTGGTCTTTAAGTGAAAAGTCGGTAGCAGCTCCATGGAGAGTTTTTAGCCAGATATCACTTGAAATGGAAACTAGAATATGTTTGTGACAAACAGACATGTATTCTATGTCTAAAACAAACCAAACAGACCAAAACACACAAGCCCACAGGGTTATTAGTTTGGGGTGGGTGGAAGCTTTGTTTCTCATCATATAAGTGATGTCTTGGTCATTGTGAGAAGGAAATGACCAAAAGAAGTGGAGGGGAGGAATTTAGAAGGGGTGACTGGGGTAAAGTTTAGGGAGAATAAGATAGTGAAGTCAAAAATGAAATATTAGCTTATGAAGTCAGAGGTAAGTAGTGCTGAGAGAAAAAGGTATATACATTATTAGGCAGGATCTTTTTCCTCTATCCTTCTTGTTTTCTTATATTTATAGATTTAAAAAATTTTTGTTTTTGCTTTTTTTTCTTTTTTTGAGACACCATCTTGCTCTGTCACCCAGGCTAGAGTGCAATGGCACAATCATAGCTCACTGTAACCTTCAACTCCTAGGCTCAAGCAAACCTTTTGCCTCAGCCTCCTGAGTAGCTGGGACTACAGTTGTGTGCCCCCATGCCTGGCCAATTTTTTGAAAAAATTTTTTTTGAGACATAGGTCTCGAACTCCTGGCCTCCAGCAATTCTCCTGCCTCAGCCCTTCAAAGTGCTGGGATTACAGGTATAAGCTACTTTGCCTGGCCTTTTTTTCACTTTTCTCCTGAAAGGCTTCAGTCTTTTGGCCAGCAGGTAGAAGTTATTGAATCTGAATTTTTTTGTTTCATATTTGCCATCCAGTTGTCACCGTAACCTGCAGCATCAGTAAGAAAGACCTAACATTTTTAAATATATGTTTTAACTTCACGATGACAAAGAAATCTGATACTCCAATTACCACTGAATTTGCAAACCCTACGCAGCCTTCTAATTATCAAAGCTGAGTATAGTCTCTGTTCCAAGTCAAGGTTCTTCCTATTAGGAACACTCATTTGAGTCAGGTGGAATTGTACTAATAGTGTTCCTTTTTTTTTCTCTTTAGGCAACACTTCCCCAGATCAAAAGGAGCCAACACCTTTCATTATCGAGTGGATCCCAGATATCCTTCCCCAATCCAAGATTGGCGAGCTGCGGATCAAGTTTGAGTACGGTCACCACCGGAATGGGCACATGGCAGAGTACCAAGACCAGCAGCCTCCCCTGGACCAGCCCTTGGAACTGGCCCCTCTGACCACTATCACTTTCCCTTGAGGCAAAACGAGAGTCTTTTTGCTGCTAAATTTGCACATCCCCAACCCTTGACAACTTTAAATACTAGTTAGGCACTTAGATATCTGGCTTTGTTCCTTAGTAAACTGCTCTTAGCTTAGTTAACAATTTCTCAACGCTTTCAAGTGGATTCTGTTGAAGAAAAACTCTTCTTGTAAATGGCCTTTTTGGTGCTGCTGTGTAGAGTCTTCATTATACATTGGGCAGTATTTTTAAAAGGAACAAAAAGAAATCCAGCTCATTTTCCTTCTTACGGATTCACCTTTAGAATTTGTTTCAACCTTTTTCTAATTCTCTAAGAAGTTAGCAGCACTCAGCCTTACACCAATAGTGTTGGAAAGTTAATCATACCCTGGTTAGGGCAGAATGTTAAGGACCATCCAGGCAGAGTTTTAGCCATGCTCTTTATTCTGTTCTCAAATAAAGCACAGTGTCACTAGTTTTTCCAAATTATTTCTCATGTTGGCCTGATTATAAAATTATAAAGTTTTGGGGGGATTTAGCTGATAGTGAAATAGGAAAAAGAGCTTCAGGTGTGACGGGAATATTGACATTTCAAACTAATGCTTGTAATTGCATATTCACTTGATATTTTCTTCTTTACTCTCCAAAAAGTTTAACAGTTGGTAAAATACAATTGCTGTTTCTGCGTTCACTGATGATGGAATGGAGATACTGAAGGACATAGAAGACTGTCTAAGGAGGAAAGAAGGGAATGAACATTTCCTACATGCCTTTTATGTGCCAAGCACTTTCATTTACATTCTCAATCATTTTTCTCACTGAATCGTTATTTTTTTTTTTTTTTTTTTTAGACAGAGTCTCACTCTGCTAGAGTGCCGTGGCGTCAGCCTAGCTCACAGCAACCTCAAACTCCTGGGCTCAAGTGATCCTCCTGCCTCAGCCTCCCAAGTAGCTGGGACTACAGGCACACGCCACTGTGCCCGGCTAATTTTTTTTTTTCTATTTTTAGTTGTTTGGGTAATTTCTTTCTATTTATAGTAGAGACAGGGTCTCGCTCTTGCTCAGGCTGGTCTCGAACCCCTGAGCTCAGGCAATCCTCCCACCTCGGCCTCCCAGAGTGCTAGGATTACAGGCGTGAGCCACCGCGCCCGGCCTGAATCCTCATTATTTTGTTTAGGTATTACTCCTTTTTTAAAGTTAAAGAAACAGCCTCTCTGAGGTTAAGTATCTTGCTGGAAACAGCCTTAAAAATAACATTCAGTTTTACTCCAAAGTGCATGTTCTTTCCACTTTATCATGTTGCCTTGGTATAAATTTCTTATACTTCATTGTCCTTGGGAAGACAAAAATCCACATGAAGCAGGCTCTTGGTTTTCAATTGCAAGTGAGAGAAAACCAGCTAACCAGCTTGGGCAAAATAGGAGTCTGTGACTCCTATGCTGGGCTAGAGCTGGGTATGCCTGGGCCTCGGGACCCCTGGAACCAGGGTCCATCTGACCCACCTCTGCATCTTTCTGGGGTTTCATTCGCTCTCAGCACAGAGCAACTCCTTTTTCTGGTAGGCCTTCAGGCTCCTGAAGTGCCTGAAAGTATGGCTTCCACATCGGAACAGGACTGACTGCTCCACTTGCTCTCTGATCCAACAGGCAAAACCCCCCAAGAAAAGCACTGAGGGCACTGGAGGGAGCAGCTCAAAACTCTCCAGGTCTACACAGCTTCCTGTCTACTACACAGACTGAGTGTACTAATGGGTCTGAGAGGGATGCCTTCTTAGTTTGCCTGCCTCTAGGCAACCTGGCCAGGCACCCTGACATCATGACCATCAAGAGAACTTACTACTCCTCCACCCAGTAGCTGGTTCTACCCTACTATGGCCTTGCCTCTACCAGTGCTGCTGTCATCTCAACAGCCTGCTAATATTTAGAAGCCACTTGGGGACCTCCAGAAAATCTGACTCCAAGAACCACCCACCCAAGTGAAAGTCTGCAGGCCTGCCACCTGACTCAAGGTACCAGAAGTCATCAGGCCTGTGGTCTTCTGGGCCTAGCAATTCCCAGTCACATTCACCCCATCTTTCAATGACTGCTGTTGTGGGGTGTTGGTGCCAATGCCCTGCTCTTCCCTCCAGCCCACATATGCATACACACGCACCCAACACACACTCCAGCCCCCAGCTACAGAGTAAGTGCCTCAGTCAGCTCCTATCCCCTCTTCTTCCATGTCAGCAAAAGCCCAGAACACGCCCTCCACTAGAAGAACCCAGGGGAAATCCCACTCTACTCTGCTGAAGGGGATGGGCAGGGTTTGCTCTCCCCTAGCCCTTTAAATTAACTGGACTGTCTCAAGCACAAGTCACAGACAACACAGAAGAGTCAGCCACAGGGAGCAGCCCGTATGTCTATTATTTGTGAATTTTCCCAAGATGGATCTGTTTACCTCTCAACCTATTTCTCCTTCCTTTTTTTTTTAATCTCTCAAATCCCGATTTCCTGGTTTTCCTCCTTTGCATCTTGTGATATTTTCTTATACTCCTTATTTCTTTTCAATCCTCCTTTAACGACCTTGCTCTGTCTGCTTGTTCTCTCACCATCCAACTCTGCAAGCACCCTTCACATCTTCCTATCATCCCACTTGCCTCACCAAGGGAGCAGGATGACTTACAACACCACTTCTTGAACTTTAATGTGCACAGGACTCATGCAGGGATCCAATTAAAATGCATATTCTGATTCACAAGTTTTAGGGCGGGGTGCAACACTCTGCGTTTCTATCATCAAGCTCCCAGGTGATGCAGAAAGTGCTAGACTGAAGGGATGCTGCTGGACTGCACAATGCACTTTGAGCAGCAAGGTCTAATGCCTGACCTGGTACTGTAACTTCCCTCCGACCTTTCACCGCTACTAATGGGGAAGGGTAGTGCTGTGGTTGGTGATACTCAGCAACTAGTGGCCCCACCATGTAGCAAGGGCAGTGTATGTGAGCTGCTTTATGGCACTCTCCCACAAGGTTACTCCAACGGACGGTGGCACTAGCCTTGTTCCTTGGAACTAGTTCTAACTCCACAGTTCCAGAAGCAAAAAGTGGGTTTTGTAGCTCTGGAAATTTTCTGCCGTTTTACTCCCTTTTCCCAAGCACTACTTTTCACTGTGTTTCCCAATCCCTCCATCTTAAGGTTCAGATCTTAAGGCCTGGGTTTGAAACCCCAGTTCTACCACCCTCTCAGTAATAAGTGCAGCCTTGGGCAAGCTGTTTAACCCTCTGAGCTCCAGTTTCCTCAGCTGGATAAAGTGACTAGCAAGTTAGACCCTGCGGGTGAATCGCTCCTTTCGTCTGTTTGAACTCTCTCCTTTTGTTCTTTTAACTTAGCCTTGAGGTTTGAATAGTGCTTTTTGCCCCTTCTTGGGAATTTTTGTACTTAATGTCACCGTTACACTATAAGATCACGATTTTGTTAAATGAAAAAGGCTGAAAATAAATATAATGAAAAGTTAAAGATGATCGGGGATGCTGATAATTTTCTTCCTATCTTTTCCCGTTTTGTCCTCCAAATTTTTTGTAACGGACAATATTACCTTGATAAGTCCGAAAACAGGCAAAGTAAGAGAAAGGGCGCAAAATTAAGCTTCCGCACTCCCTACTAAGAGCTGGAAAAGAGAAAAAGAAAAACGGGTCGCGCCGGGTGGGGCCTGGTCACGCGGCACCCGCCCCCTCGCCGCGGCGAGATGGCGTCAGTCACGTTCTCCTCTCGCCCCCGCCGCTTAGGGCCGCCTTGGCGGCTTTTCTTCCACGAGGAGGCGCCGCAGGACGTTCAGTTGCCGGCGCCGCCTGCGCAGCCGCACTGGCGCCCGGGACACGTCACCACCTTCGCGTCTTTTCTGGAGAGCGCGGGAATGCAAGCGCTGGAGGGTGGTGACGTCACCGGGGTTCCCCGCGTGGCTCGTGGGGGTGGGGCCGGGGACGTGGCGCGCGCTGAGGCCCGCGCGGGGAGGAGGGGAATAAGGGAGGAGGAAAGGAATAATGGCGCCGAGCCCAGGTCCAGGCAGGTCTGGCCGGGCCTGACAAAGCCGCGCCCGCCTCGTGACCCACTGTGGGGCCGAGACCAGGCCAGCGCGCCGGGCCGACCTGCGGGAAAGGTGCTGACGAGGCGGGCGCGCGAGCTTGGCGGGGAGGGGCGCGGCTGGTCGTTGGCCAGTCTGGCACCGATTTCCTGGCACCCTGGGCGGCCGCGCCCTCGTGCGGCGGGACCGTACCTGGATTGGGGCCCGCGGGTCCTCCGGGCAGCGCTGTGGACTCGGGACACGCGGGGCCAGGCCGCACCCCCAGCTCCAGATCGCGTGGCCCCTCCCCCGCCTCGCTGGTATTAGCAACCCTCACCCGGGTTGTGCTTGCCAGGTGGGGAAAGAGGAGGGACGTGCGTTTGACTCCTGGTTCGCCATTCCCTATGTACTCTGCCTTGAGCAAGCCTTTCAGAACTTTTCCCCTTTGTAAAGTACGGATGGTACCATCCACTTCGCATGCTTGTTCTCTGCCTAGCACATGGTCGGGCGCTTAGTCAAAAATATATTAATTCCTTTTCCACTTTTTCCCACCCGGTCCATAGAGCCAGCTTGTAAAGGCATTAATGCCTGATAGCCCTTAAAACAAAAGGCTTTGTACGGTTTTGTGTACTGACTGCTGAAAGAAGCTTCCCTTTTCTCAGTATGAGCTCCACAGACTGCTGAGTGGCTTTGGAAGAAAAGTGGCAAAGGGCTCGTCCATGACCTGATGAGTTGAACCTGGGATCGAATCAGGATTTAGGGGAGGATTGGTTACCAGCGTTTTCTCTGCGCCCCAGCACCTACTAACTACTTAGCGCTGGTAGCCCCTTCTAGGGCACATGCTGCTTCGGGACACCTGTCAGATTTCTTTCTCCTCTTTGTTGCCCCTTCTCATATTCTTCCTGCTCATGACATTGCTGTGGTCAAGTCATCATTTGTAAGGTGGCCTGGCCCCTGGGGACAAGCCAGCCTCCAGGAGCTTATATGAAGCTGGTGTAGCGAAGCGGACAGTGCAAAACCATCTCCTGGAAGAAGAAAAGGGATGTATCCTGAAGTGCTTATTTAGCATGTGTCAGGGACTGCACTAGGCTCTTCCCACAGTGATCTCATTGATTCCCACAGGACCTATGAGCTAGGTGGAGTCATCACCCCTTAATATAGATGAGGAAACTGGTCCAGCAGGTTTAAATAACTCACTTCACATTGTTAAATGTGGGGTTGTAGGGCTCCGGAAAGAAAGAGGCGGTACCTTGTCAGGCCTTCTCTAGGGTAATGAGATGCTCAGGACCATCTAGAGCAACGTAGATCCCTCCCATGTCCTGTTTACAGTAGGGTTAGTGCTCCTATGCGAATCTAGTGCCTTCGCTGATCTGACAGAAAGCAGGGCTTACGCGGTGATGCCAGCAATGGGGAGCAGCTGTGAATATAGATGAAGCTTCCTTGGCTCACCTCCCGCTGTGCAGCCCAGTTCCTAACAGGCCACAGACCGGTACCATCTTCTGCCTGGGTTTGGGGACCTCAGATCTAGAGGCTATGAGTGAAGGCATATTACACTAGGTTTTCTCTGCATATGCCCACTCTCTTAGCCACCCCTGCCATTGTATCAAGGCAAAACCAGGTCACGTGACAGATGAAGGATAGCATTTGAGGCAACAGAAGCACTCAAAGGCAAAGGCAGGGCACTGGCCCCCACTTTGCCTTGGTCATGGATGGGTTAATGGAAGGACTCCTGTGTATCAGACTTGGGCCTTTTTTTAGCACCATCTGGCAGGAGTCACCTCTCCTCACACCTGCTGCTTCTACAAACCTTTGCTCATTTGCCAGTCAGTGGTGTAAAAGGCAGGAATGAGGTGCATGTGTAATTTGGATTCAACGTTCTCTAGGACCAGTTGTGTTCTCTGTATTATGTTGTGAAAATGGCCGCCTGTATACACTGCTGAGTTGTATGGAACCACAAGAGACAAGAGAAAAGCAACAAAGACAGAAGTCCCTTTTTCCTTTTTTTTTTTTTTAATCTTGAACTTGGCTAGAGCATAGGATAGAGAAATTTCCAGGATAAGGCAAATAAATAAGGGCCCAGATATTTTGGAGTAGTCCTTCAAAACCCAGGGCTTTGTAGGTAGGTGCTCCTTGGTTTCAAACAAGGCAGGTAGCTTCTGTGTTTCAGATCAAGAGAGTGACCCAGGAACACTTTAAATGGGGAGTGAGTTTTTCTCATCCTTTCTTTGTTGCCAAACAGCCCTTTTTATCATGACATACTTACGAAAACCTACATGGCATGGGCCCTCAGAAGCTTGTAGTCTAATAGGAGAGGCACTGGAAAGTGGTTGTAATTTTAAGTCTAATCAGTTGTGTTATAAACCAGTTGAAATACTAGACAGAAGGGGGTTGGCCATCCTTGGAAGTACGGAAGTAAGCCCTGGCAGGGCCCATGCAGCACTGGCTACTGCTCCTGTAGCAGGAAAGAGGGGCTCCTTCTTTCAAGGGGAGACCTGACTTTAGGCTGGTTGCTTTTGTTCTAAGTGTGCATTTATTTACTAAGCAATCTTTAGCCCATGGGGAGCCAGTCAGGCCAATTCAAGCACTCATGTCCACCTTGAATATCTCCCATTCTTCGGAGTAAATCAGTAAATTGGCAGTTGATTTATATGTCCCTCAACTCCATGTGAACTTGGTAAATAGGTGTTTGAGAGATGAGTCCCCTTGTAGTGGGCCAGCCTGAAAGTGTAAGACCTACATCTGGGTCCTTGTTTAAATTCAACAAGGTTAGGCCGGGCGCGGGGGCTCACGCCTGTAATCCTAGCTCTCTGGGAGGCCGAGGCGGGCGGATTGTTTGAGCTCAGGAGTTTGAAACCAGCCTGAGCAAGAGCGAGACCCCGTCTCTACTAAAAATAGAAAGAAATTAGCTGGACAACTAAAGATATATATATATATATATATATATAAAATTAGCCAGGCATGGTGGCGCATGCCTGTAGTCCCAGCTACTCGGGAGGCTGAGGCAGAAGGATTTCTTGAGCCCAGGAGTTTGAGGTTGCTGTGAGCTAGGCTGACGCCACGTCACTCTAGCCCAGGCAACACAGTGAGACTCTGTCTCAAAAATAAATAAATAAATAAATTCAACAAGGTTAGCACTGCTTCATGTGGAGCTTCAGGAAAAGGGGTTGGGGGCAGTGGCGCAGGAAGCGAGCTTGGCGCAGGAAGCCAGCTTTGCCCAGGAAATCCTAACCTGTGCCTTACCATTGGCTGTCCTACTTTAATCACTTTCAGGAAAATTATATTATCAGCACAAAGCAAAAAATACTAAATTCTAGATGAATGATACATGCACTGGGTGCTGTGGATTCAGAGGGTGAGTTACTACGAGAGGTTAAAGGATGATGCCACAGAAGAGGTGAGCAGGACTTGCAGAATGGCTGTGATGTCAGTAGATGGAGATGTATGAGACAGAAATAACCCACTGTCACTTTGGCGAAGTTTGTAGCGCTGATATAAAATATACAGTCAACTGATCTCTTAGCTGTTAAGCCACTGGAAAAACGTGGCAGGAGAGGAAAGGAAAAATCGACTATTCATTCACTAAGTTGTTCAACATGTATTGAGGCTCCACTATGTGCCAGACACTGAGCTGGTCCTGGGAATACAGCAAGGAACAGAACAAACAAAAGCCTCACCCTCAAAAAGTTTAGAGGGGAGAGAGAAACAATGAATCAGTGAGCCATCCAACAAACCAATGAGCTAGATAGTATGTGAGACAGTGACGAGTGCCGTGGAGGAAATGAAAACGAGGGGTGGGAGGCAGAAAGAAGTGCTGAGGTATTTTCCTCCAAATTTTAAATAAATTTTGTGGAAATTAATAATTATAAAGGTAAAAGGGACACAGTCTTTGATCATTTTCTGTGAGTTGGGGGAGGTGACCAGTTTGTGTCTCAAGAGGTAAAATTTATTTGTGAATATGACTCACTGCCTGGGGAAAAATAAGCCAAGATCTTTGAATGAAACATTTTCTCTGAAAGCCAGAAAAGCCAGGTGTGATGATAAGGGAAAATGGAATTTTACCCTACACCCCAAATATATAAACACTATAGTTCTAAGAAAACAATAGCGTTGACCTGGTGAGATGTGATGTAACTCAGCAGGGAATAGGGAAGAGCTGAAGAAGCACCTTCTCACCTCCTTGTCCAGCTCAGGAGTGGGGACTGTGCAGGGGAAGGAGGGTGGGGAGTCTATGAAGACCACATGTGTGGTCCCTGCAGGAAGCTGAAGAAGCTAAAGTTGAGGGAGAGATCTCTGCCTGCCCACCTTGCTCTCCAGGGCACTATTTTTTGAACCAAGAGTTTCAGAATTATAAAACTTATCATGCTGGAGATAAAATTGGAACACAAAAAAATTTGGCATTCTGAAGACATTTTGATGGTTTATGAGCATGATGGGACAGAATAGCAGAATTACAATTTGTGGTCTAGGAGGTAAAGGTCAAATGTAGGACAGTAAAAATCCTAGTGTTAACTGATAGTGTCCATTGTAAGCAGCTGAGAGATGGACAACAGGCCCTCAAGAGTTTGCACTGACCTGCAAGATCTCTGTGCCAGTGGGCACTGATATGCTCCTTGAAGCTGAAGAAATGGGGGAGTCAGGGCGGGGCTGTACAAAAGAAAATGGAGCAGGGCTGGTGGCTGAATTCTGCTTGGTGACTTTCATTCCTGGCATAACTGCCCCCTGCAATGCCCCCTCTGTTAATTATGAAATTGGGGGAAATAAAAAGGGCTGCCTAACAGAAGGGAAGCCGGGAGACTTGTGTTCTTGGCAGGCTCTGCTGCTCTCCGGTTCTGTCCTGGGGCAAATCCCTCTACCTCTTGATGTTCTGGCTTCCTCTTTTGCACAAGGAGTACTTAAATGGGTCTATGTTGGTTCTTCAGGCTCAGACTTTCTGTAAAGAGAGATAGATGGGGGGCCCCTTTAGCTATGACCCAGCCTGTTGGTGTGGAAGGCGGTTCGCCACTTAAAGGTAGTTAGGTGCCATCCTTTTTGGAACTGAGTTTGCCTTTTTTGCTTTCTCTACACAAAAGAGGCCATGGGGATAAGCACAGGAGAAGTTCTTTGGGAACCTGATAAGTGGCTTCACCCCCAGACCTAGTAATATGCAGTGGAGACAAGCTTTGTAGTCTGAGGCTGTGAGAAAGCAGAAAACACCTAGTTTTGAAGAATTTGCAGGTTGGCCAATACTTTCTGTATGTGGTCTGGCAGTGCCCGTGAGAAATTACAAAAGCATCCATACCCTTTGACCTCCAATGGCAGCCCTCCCTCTCTTACCCAAAATGCTGATCCTATGTCCACCCACTTGATTCCACCGACCTCCCCTCCACCACCCTCCCCCCTCCCCCCCACACTACTTTACTTCAGCCCACCTTCTTCTCTCTCCTGGGTCACCATAAGGTGCCTGCCTGGTCTTCCTGTCTCCACTCTCATCCTCTTCAAGTTGACTCTGCAAACATGGTCATGTTACTGTCCTGCTTAAAACCCTTCGGTGTCTGTCTCTAGGACTGAAAAAAACAAAAAACAAAACCGTTCAATGGCTCCTCATTGTCTTCAGATAATCACTGACAAACAATTGTATCCGTCACTGTCTGAGCCCCATAGGGAACAAAACAAACATAAGACCTAGCCCCTGCCTTGGCATGACAAGAGCCTTGGTCACCTAGTTCTGCCCATTTCTCCATCCGCCCTCATCTCTTCCCCGCCCTCTCTCACCCTTTGTTCTCCAGCCATGCTGAACCGTGTGTAGTTCTGACTGAGCCAAGTTTCCTCTCTCTTCTGTTCCTTTGCACATATCGGTCTCCCACCTGAACATTCTTTCTTTCCCCCACTTGCCCTGGCTAATTCCTACTTATCCTCAGGTATCACAGTCTCTGGTTACTTTTCCCTAACTCTCCACGTGCCACTGTACCGGAAACAAGGCAAGGTGTATGACAATTGTGGTAGCACTCTGTGCAGGCATCCATCATAGTGCCTTACCGTAACTGTTGCTTTACTTGGCTGCCATTAGTCTGTGATGTTCTTAAAGACAGGAAACTGAGTCTTACTCACCTTTGCATTCCCAGCACCTAGCATAGTGCTTGAAACCTAAGAGGTGCTCTGTAAATGTCTGTTGAATGAGTAAATGAATGAATTAATGAATGGATGAGTGTCTGACCCTGAGCTTGCCATGACAAGTCTGGTGACCAGGGACCTGGCCTACACCCTACTTTTAATGGATTGTCCTTCAGGGAGCCGTTCCCCCAGGGAGACAGCTTCTGCTGTTCTGCTGGCCTGGTGGTGAGCATGCAGGGCCTGTGGGCATTGGGGAACTCACAGGCAATCTTCAGAGTCACAAACAAAATAGGGCCTGTCACTTATGTGGTAATGCTTGTACCGCAAATTTGTCACATCCTATGACAAATTTGGTTCAAGGCTGTTCGTCTAAGACAGGGTCCAGTCTGCTCAGAATCTGTGTATGGAGCCTTGCCCCAGGCCAGATTCCTCGAATCAGCTCATGCCCCTGTGTTCCTATGTTCCTCTTCCTCTGGAAGAAAAATTGCCTGTCACTAATGGAAATGGGTGGTTTTCATACTTGCTTTTGAGCTGTATTTCACAAGCTGACAGTTTTCTAAGATTCTCAAGGACATGATCTGGCAGTTTCCCATGTGTTGATTATCTTATATTTTTAAGCAACAGACCTGTTTTTCAAGCCAGGATGTCCTGAGAGGAAACCTGAGTAACATATTGCTCCTTCTTCCTGCTGGTGTGTTTTGTGTGGATGTGTGGGAGCCACAAATGTGCAGTAGCTTCTTGCTGCGTCTCACAGTCTGTGGCATTCATTATCCTTGGGTTGGGGTTTTCCTTTGAGAATAAGCCAGTACAGAATGAATCTCAAGGTATCGTTCCTGGTAACGCTGTACATGTGTAACAAGGAGTGAGCATGCTGCCTCTGTAGAGCCTTCTGCTCTGTGTGCCCAGCAAATTTAACAACGCTCAAGGGAAGGAAGCATTCTGGCCTAGCATCCTCTGGGGAGGTATATGGTATGGTTCTAGACACCTGAATCCCTGCCAAGCTCAGCCTCTCTGAAAGTGACTTGCTTTTAGACTCACATTCGATTTGGGCAAAATCTTTCATTGAACACACCAGGCACACATCTCAAATTTCCTGCACATTAGCTGAGGAGTTCTAGCTAATAAAAGCTGAAAACTTTGACACTCTTATGACAAAATTCACACCCTGAAAGGTTAATGAAATCTTGTGTGGATTACATGACCTAGAGTTTGAACTTTGGTTGTTATCTTTGCAATAAAAAAGCTATTTCCCCAAAACCTTAAAAAAGGGAGAGAGGAGAGAAAGCCATTCCCATAAATTATATTTCTGACACCTAGCTAACCATGAAAATGTCCACAATTCAGTGATATAATCGATACCTCGCAAATGAATTTTTTAAAACACAGCAAATTAGGCCAGACACATTGATGAGCTGAAGGCATCCAAATACAGTGGTTAGAGATTTGAGGGCAGAAGCTGGATCTCATGTTTGTTTCTGTTGCCAGCACAGGGCCTCAGACAGCGATGGATACGTATTAGGTGTCGATTAACAGTCACTGAATTACTGAATGGAAATTTACTGGGGCTCACTGCACTGCTAGACTCCGCACACAAACAGACCTGCCCCGTGGGATTCTTCACAAGAACAGATATAATAAGAGCTGTCACTCCAAGTTGATTGGATGAACAAAGTGAAACCACAGGATTGGGTTTTAAAACCAAATAGATTTACTCTGCTAAATTTTACAGCTGGGATGTTCTGCTTTGGTTGGGCAGTTGGACAAAATAACTTCTAATTTGGGGTTTGTAGATGCTTTGAAAATACAGAGGTTTTTTTGTTTTGTTTTTTTAAGACAGATGAACCCAGCAGGCGAGCTGGCAGGAAGTCTGACTGCAGTACTTGCCTGAGAGAATGACACAGGCCAAAGGAGAGAAGGAAAACAAGGAGGCAGCCAGAGCTAGTAAAGCATTTTGCAAAGTAATTGCAGAGCTTTCCAGGTTTTTCTGGAAAAAGGAAGAAAAGGAGAGTAAAGGGCAGGAAGGGGATTGGTTGACAACTGGCTTCAGAAATGCTGAGGAGTGGATTTGTGTGTTGGTTTTGTTTTTCTAAGTCAGGGATAAGGAAAGAGGGTGTGCTTTGCCTGGCACTGCCTGCGGGCAAGGCCGAGGGCAATCCATGCTGAAGCGGCCCTTGGAGCCACCAGGGACTCCAGACACCCACTGCCCTGTGTGACTCATTGAAAAGGGGGACACAGACTGCCCTCCAAAGATGTCTCAGGCACGTGGTACAGTGGAAGGGACAGGAATTTTGTTTAATTTAATTTTGTTTTTAAATTGTTTATATGTATTTCCTTTTTTAAACAGGTCATTCATTTACGTGGTTTAAAACTAAAAAATATGTCCTGTCCCTGTCTTCCATCTGCTCACTTCCACTACCCCAAATTGATAACTCTGTTATTAGGTTTTTGTTTATCCCCCTAACATTGTTTTTATGCATACACAAGCTAAAACGATATTTACTCTTCTTTACACCATTTTAACATAGATGGTGCCAGGCTGTGCACATGTCCTACACCTTTGTTGGGTCCCCCCCACATTTAACACTCTATCTAGGAGACATTTGCTTATCAGTATATGGAGAGTATCCTCATTCTTATTTATTCTCTTGACTGCAGAGTATTACATCATATGGATGTACTGTAATTTACCTGGTTCCCACTGAGGGACATTTAGGTTGTTTCTAGTCTTTTGCTATTACAGATAAAGGCATGAACTTAAACACAGATATGCTTTGAAATCCCAGTCCTGATGCTTAGTAGATGATTGACATTGGGTCTTAATTGCTTCATCTGTAAAATGGGGATTATTTTATATTTATATCACCTTTCCTATGACATTGCTGTGAAAAATTAAATAATATACAAAGAGTTTGAGAGATAGTAGGTGGTTAGTGAAAACAATATGCTCCTTGCAATGGAACATATTAAAATTTATTCTTGGCCGGGCATGGTGGCTCACATCTGTAATCCTAGCACTCTGGGAGGCCGAGGCCGGTGGATGGTTTGAGCCCAGGAGTTCGAGACCAGCCTGAGCAAGAGCGAGACCTCGTCT
>NW_012147986.1:3093166-3095744 GCF_000956105.1 Propithecus coquereli
TTTACAACCAATACATTTTTACCATAAAAAAATTCAAATAAGCAAAAATAAGAAAATATAAATTGCCTATAATCTTACCACCCAACTTATAAGTCTTTCTAGTTCTTTTCCTAACTGGATATACATATAACATAAAATTCTAAATGGAATATGTTATTTTTTAACCTGCCTTCTTCATTTAACAGTGATTGTGATCATCTCTCCCTTTCATAAAATATTTTTCTCATTGTTTCAATTAATTAATTACCTCATGGTATGAGGTAAGAAATCTAAATTTATTTTTTTATTAACACAGATGTTTAGTTAGCAACTTGTCCAACATCCTTTATTGAATAAGCCATCCTTCCCCCACCCATTTGAAATGTCATCTTAATCATATTCTAAATCCTTATACACATAGGTAGACTTGCTTTTAGACTTCTGTAAACCAGCTTATCTTTTTATATATAGTACTCATAATTTCATTAAAATTCAAATATCTAGCAGTACAAATCCTTCTTCATTACAATTCATTTTTCAAGAATGTCTTGGCCATTTTTATATTTTTATTCTTTCAGAAGAACTTTAGGATAATTTTGCCAGATTCTAGAAAAGTAGAATTGGAATGGAAAATTGAATTGTGTTTAATTCATACATCCTTTGGGGGCTGTATTAGTTTCCTATGGCTGCTATAACAAATTACCACAAATGCGATGGCTTAAAACAACACAAATTTATTCTTTCACAATTCTGGAGGCCAGAAATCTGAAATCAATGTCAAGGTGTTGGCAGGGCTGAGCTCCACCCAGAGACTCTAGGGTAGAATTCCTTCATTGTCTCTTCCAGTTTCTGGGGCTGCTGGCGTGCATTACTTGACTTGCAGCTGCGTCACTCCATGGTCCCATTACTGCCTCCTTTTCTGTGTGTATCAAATCTTCCTCTGCCTCTCTGTTACAAGAGCACTTATGATGGCATTTAAGGCCTAAGATAATCCCCTCATCTCAAAAATCTTTAATCATATCTGCAAGGATCCTCTTTCCAAATTAGGTCACATTTATAGATTCCAGAGATTAGGATATGTATATCTTTTGGGAGACCATTTTTTAGCCTACCACAGGGGGAAATTGACATTTTTATTATTTACCTTTCCTGTGGAAATCAAAATATTTTTCTAGGCCAGGCATGGTGGCTCATGCCTGTGATGCTAGCACTCTGGGAGGCCAAGGTGGGAGCACTGCTTGAGCTCAGGAATTCAAGACCGGCCTGAGCAAGAGTGAGACCCTGTCCCTACTAAAAATGGAAAAATTAGCCAGATATGGTGGCACATGCCTGTGGTCTCAGCTACTCGGGAGGCTGAGGCAGGAGGATCCCTTGAGTCCAGGAGTTGGAGATTGCAGTGAGCTGCAATGACGCCACTGCACTCTACCCAGGGCAACAGAGTGAAACTGTCTCAACAACAATACAAAGAAAACAAAATGTTTTTCTAGTTATACTTTTAGGTCTATAGGTAAAGTTTGATATTTTCTTCACATAGACTCTCCATGTTTCTGAGATGAGAGTTTTTTTCCATTATGTTTTCTAAGTGTATATTATTGGCATATAGAAAAATCTATCATTTTGAGTATATTTATTTTGTAACTGTTTTGTAATTATGATATGCACAATTATGAATTTGCCTATTAGCGCTAGTCGTTTTTCAAAGGATTTTATGTTTTTAGGTAAATTAGCATATCGTCTGTGAAAATATTGATACTTTTGTCTTCTTTCAATTATCTAGAGCTCTTATTTCTTTTTCTTGTCTTGCTTTACTGCCTAGATTTTCTAGAACAATGTTTTAAAATAGCAAACATTCTTTCCTTATTCTAGACTTGACTTTAAAGGAATACCTCTAGAATTACTCCATTGAGTAGAATCTGACTATTGGTTTACAACAAGAAGATCCTATGATTTTCTAATCATTAAAAAAAGAAGTCTTCTATCAATTGCCTTTGCTTCCAGATTTGACCTTAGTTAGATCAGTGTTAAAAAAAAAACAAACAACCAAAACTAACTAATTCACCCTTTTCTGCTTGTTTTTCTCTGCCTCCTAAATTGTTACTTACAGAATCTAGACCCAAGCAAGTGAGTCCCCTACTCTGAGACCTGTACTTTAGAGAGCCTCACATCACACACACATAAAATAATAAATTATTTAAAGAACACAAGGACGTGGTGCTCACTGCCAGTCCAGTCCCACTCATAATCCTCAGTATCTACTCATATGACTAACTGTATTCAGGCCCTCAGGACACTCTTCTCCATCTCTAAACCCATGTCCTCAAATTGAAAGGGGACTGCACCCAGCACAGCGATGCCTGCGTGTAGTCCCAGCTACTCAGAAGACTGAGGTGGGAGGATCACTTGAGCCCAGGAGTTGAGGGTATAGGGCACTATGATCACATCTGTGAATAGCCACTGCATTCCAGCTTGGGCAACACAGCAAGACTTCATTTCTAAACAAAAAAAAAAGAGGGATGGTCGGGTGCAGTAGGTCACACCTGTAATCCTAGCACTCTGGGAGGCCGAGGTGGGATCCAGGTCAGGAATTCGAGACCAGCCT
>NW_012147986.1:3095794-3096464 GCF_000956105.1 Propithecus coquereli
GGCATGCACCACCATGCCCAGCTAATTTTTTCTATATATTTTTAGTTGTCCAGATAATTTCTATTTTTTCTTTTTTTAGTAGAGGCGGGGTCTCGCTCTTGCTCAGGCTGGTCTCGAGCCCCTGAGCTCAAACAAACCACCCGCCTCGGCCTCCCAGAGTGCTAGGATTACAGGCGTGAGCCACCGTGCCCAGCCTAACTTTTCTGTTTTTTTGTAGAGACAATCTTGCTCTTGCTCAGGCTGGTCTCAAATTCCTGGCTTCAAGCAATCTTCCTGCCTTGGCCTCCCAAAGTGCTAGGATTACAGGCGTAAGCCACCACACCAGGCCTGCCTTTTAATTTTAATTGCTTTTTAAAATATTCTAGGAGAAAAATAATTTGTGAAAACTTGAAATATAATTTTTTTGGTGTTTTACATTTACTTTACATTTTTATTAAAGTCATTCAAATTTTATAAACTTTAAGCCTGGGCAACATAATGAGACCTTGTCTCCATAAAAAAATTTTTTTAATTAGCCCGGTGCAGTCCTACCTACTCGGGAGGCTAAGGCAGAAGGATTGCTTAGCCCAGGAGTTTGAGGTTGCTGTGAGTTATGATGATGCCACAGCACTCTAGCCTGGGCAACAGAGTGAGACTCTGTCTCAAAGGAGGGAGACAGCATCAAATGGTA
>NW_012147986.1:3110144-3112294 GCF_000956105.1 Propithecus coquereli
AAAAAAAAAAAAACAAAAAAAAACAAATCAGAAGAGAGATAATGTAACAAAAGAAAAAAAAGGAAAAGAGAATTTTGAGAAGAAGGTGGTTAATGGCGTAAAATGTTGCTGACAGGAAGAGGGCAACGTTGACAAATAAGGGGCCCTCAGCTTTCTCTTCTTTTTCACAAAGCTCAAGTGGTCACAGGAACATGGTCCAGGTGGGTCAGAGGGTGACTACAACCACCAAACAGCAGGGAACTGTCCCAGGGAAGAAAGAAGTCGGCCCAAAGGCACTGTGGAGGCTGTCCTTGCAGAGGACACCAAATGAGTCTGGCTGCGCCCCAGCCCGCAACTTCTGGCTCATGAAGTTTCTAGTGTTTGGGTGCTGCGCCCTTCCCTCTGCGTCAGTAAAGACTCATTTCTCATCCTTTGTCTGGCTAACGTGAGGGGCCTGTGTCAGTTTCTTTTAATGCTGGATTTCCAGGGAGTGGGGGAAGCAGGAAACACCCCTATGTAGAATCTGGCCTCACACGGAGCGGGGGAGTTGGTCTCTGAACTTCAACTAAAAGCACCTTCCGAACTGGCTTCAAACACAAGTATCCTTTTCTGGATGCACGGAAGGCTGTGGGTTTTTCCTCCACGTCAGGAGCCTGGAAATGCATCCAAAGGGAGGTGTTTTGTGCTACAATACAACAGGGTTTGAAGGAAGGGAGGGGCAAAGGGTGAGACTCCCAACTCTGGTCCCTCTCCTAACTAACCTCGTCCCTCTCATTTGGGCCCATGAACAGCGTAGGAACTTTCTAGAAGTTTGTGCAGAGAGACAGAATGGGGTCACCAAACTGGCTGGCCATCCACAGAGATCCCCATGGTGTCAACTCACCTCCAAGCTTACTCTGACAGCTCAAGCGCTGAGTTAGTAACACAGACACAGGGAATCAGCTCTCTGGGGGCTGACTCATTAACCCAGCTCTCAGACACTGCTGAATGTGCAAGGATAATATTTTGATCTCCTAGCCAGTGTGTTTTTTTTCTTTCAGTGTTTCCTGTTACTATGTGACCCTCCCTCCCCTTGGGGATGGGTGGCCTGGGGATGGGTGGCCCAGGACGCATCTTTTGCCGCGAGGCACCACTGTAGATCAGCATGCAGAGAACAGAAGACTAAGGACTTAGATAGGTCAGAGTTAGTCCCCTCCTCCCCCGCCCACTGGTCAGGATTTCCCAGACTGAGAAATGAATGCTGTCTTGGCGCAGGGTCTCAGGTACCTGTGAGGGCCACTTATCCCTGAAGTAGTCCCATGTCCAAGGGTGTACAACAACAAATAGGAAATAAAAACTATCATGGCCTGTTGTGAGAGAGACTGCAGAAGAAAGGAAAAAGCTTTTCTCCTCCTTTTATAAAAAAGGGGCCCATGCTTTTATTCTGCCCTCGGCCCCACAAATTATGTAGCAAATGCTGCTGGCAGATAAAATATTCCTGAAGAGAAAGACTTAGCCAGAAGCCTAAGAATATTCTGGGGGTACTGTGGCTTAAGTAAGAATGTCAGTTAGCTCTGTCCAAATTTGGAACAATGTTGGGGGCTATTTCAAGCCACGTGAAATGTCAACACCTGTGGTAAAGGACTATTATAAAAGCTAATGTGAAGCAACTGCTCATGTGACAAGGAAAAAGCCCAACTTGCTAGAAGGAATTTGTTGGCCGTTCAGCTTCATTTGGAAGAGGAAAAACGTGCCTAGTGAAGGCTGTCTGGTTAGTTCCTCCTTGAAGCAAGAACGCAGCTCGTTTAGCCTGATAATCTGGGGTCAGATCAATGCACAATGAACAATGAAAACTTCAGGAAATCTTGATTGAAAAGCTGATCTCCCCACACCTTCTTTAATATTAGGTGCCACCAAATGCTGGTTGTTGCCGGTTTGTTACTCGACAACGTTACATTTATTTATTTATTTATTCATTTTTTTTTTTGAGACAGAGTCTCACTCTGTTGCCCAGGCTAGAGTGCCGTGGCATCAGCCTAGCTCACAGCAACCTCAAACTCCTGGGCTCAATGTGATTATATGAAATATACATATATGTTGTGAAATGATTCCCACAATGAAGCTAATTACCCCATCCATCACCCCTCACAGTTACATTTATTTATTTATTTATTTAGTTTTTTCAGTGGTGA
>NW_012147986.1:3112344-3114810 GCF_000956105.1 Propithecus coquereli
AATTAAAAAATAAATAAAATAAAATATCCAAAATAAGATCATTATTTCAATATGTAATCAACAAAAATTATAATGACATATTTTACATTCTGTTTTTTGTAGTAGGTCTTCAAAATCTTTATTTTATACTTATAACACATTATTAGTGGTTTTCCCAAAATGAAGGTAAGAAAAATAAATTTTACGAAATGTATGATAATTTAAGAATTATGTCTGTCTTTATTTTATTACTTATCATATTACCAGTCTATGGACAGAACACCCAGATACATGTAATAGTTGTTAAATTCAGTCAACTTTGGTATTTTGCACACTTTCTGTTGTATAAAAACCTCATTATTTTGCGATTTTGTTATTTGGGGGTATGTGGCCTATGGTATATGGGCCTTCATTTGTACTCTTGCCCCAAACCTCACAAATATTAGGGGTGGCCCTGATGACTTCCTCTCCACCATACGACCAGGTGCAAGACGGGACACTCTTTAGGCAGCATTGATGCTCTTTATGACAGCACTTACTGTGTGCTTTCTTATTCCCGAATATCTTCCACATTCCCTCTACCTTTTCCCTTTCAATGCAATAAATATTTATTGGCTGAATAAATTAACGTGGTATTTTTTTTACAATCTATAAGGACTTTCACATATATCATCTGTTTGATGTACAACAGATTGCGTGAGGTAGGAAATAGCAGGAAAGGAAACAGGCTGAGAAATTTTAAGTGATGTGACTAAACCTTACCAGTTAGTAACCCAGGGCTTTTCATTCTAAGTTCTTGCTCTTTCTACTTCATTTCGTTGCTACTCTATATAAGGCTCTATGCTAAGCACTCCAAGTTGCAGCCATGGGAAATAAACTCTTCTTGCTCTCAAGTTTACAATTCACTAGGAGGGGTAAGACAAAACAAGATATGTGGGTCTCAGAGAGGTACACATCAAAGGCTGTGGGTCTTTAAAGAAGAAAAAATTCCAAGTATTTGGGAGAACAGAAAGGCTTCATGGAGTAGGAAAGGTTTGGGTTGGGCTTTGATTTGTACGAGGAGACACAGGAGTTAGGGAAGCATGTTGGTGGACCATACAGCGTGAATCAAGAAGGAGAAAACAGCAGTTCAGTGTGGCTGAAGCTCAGGGTCTGTGCTCAGGAAAAATAGAACATGGGGGGAAGGACAGGGCTGTTCTGATGAGGCCTTGGATGTCAGGTTTGGGATTCTGCATTTTATTCTGATGATAGTGGTAACTCCATGAAGATTTTTCAGGCAGGAAAAAGGCATGCTAGGAGCTGTGCATTGAAAAGAGGAAATGTCTGACCAGGCGTGGTGGCGCACGTCTATAGTCCCAGCTATTTGGGAGGCTGAGGCAGGAGGATGGCTTGAGCCCAGGAGTTCAACACCAGCCTCAGCAATATACCAAGACCCTGTCTCTACAAAAAATAGAAAAATTAGCTGGGCGTGGTGTGTGTCTGTAGTCCCAGCTACTCAGGAGGCTGAGGCAGGAGGATTGCTTGAGCCCAGGAGTTTGAGGTCGCTGTGAGCTGTGACGACACCACTGCACTCTAGCCAAGGCAACAGAGTGAGATCCTGAATCAATCAATCAATAAGAGGAAAAGTCAGAAGCATGGAGACCAGATAGGAAGCTACTGAGCAATGCAGGAGAGACTCAGCCAGGGTGGCAGTGGGAACGGAAATGAATCTATGGGACACAGCATGGGGAAAGTAGGGAGAATCTACAGAAGTTGACCATTGATCGAATATGGAAATGTAGAAGCATTTTTATCCTGGATGCCTGGGGAAAGAGTGTTTTTGTGGATATAAGCATTGAAGTCAGGTGGTCAGGAGGGGAAGTGAGGCAGATGTGGTGAGGGTGCGGGGAAGTTGAAGAATTCAGCTTATGGACATTATTAACTGACTTACTAGGGGGACATCCAGGTAGAGATAACTGGTCAGCTATTGGAAAATCTGTGCTGGAGGTCAGGAGAGAGTTTTAGACTCAGAGTAGGATTTAAGGGACATCTGCACTGAGGTGATATTGGAGTTACAGGAGTAAAGACCCAAGGAAGGAGAAAAGATGAGGATCAGAGGAAAAAGCATCAGGAAATGTCACCTTCGGCAACTGAAGGCAGGAAGAGGGAGCAAAGGAGGTGGAGGAGTAGCCAGGGAAAGGGAAGACCCTTTGTAAGTGACAAACATGAAGGCAGAGACCAGGCCTCTTACCCTCGGGTCCCCTGCAACCATTATTATGCCTGGTGACAGCAGGCAATCAATGAATATTTGCTGGTTGAGTGAATAAATGAAAAACAAATCAGAAGAGAGGCTGGGCGCGGTGGCTCACGCCTGTAATCCTAGCACTCTAGGAGATTGAGGCGGGCGGATTGCTTGAGCTCAGGAGTTCGAGACCAGCCTGAGCAAGAGCGAGACCCCGTCTCTACTAAAATTAGAAAGAAATTAATCGGACAACTAAAAATATATAG
>NW_012147986.1:3118135-3137292 GCF_000956105.1 Propithecus coquereli
TCTTGCTCAGGCTGGTTTCGAACTCCTGAGCTCAAACAATCCGCCCACCTCGGCCTCCCAGAGAGCTAGGATTACAGGCATGAGCCACCGCGCCCGGCCCTGGCTACTAAATTTTTAAAAATATGATTCATATTATACTTCTGACAGCAATGTTCTAGCCACCTCTTACACTGCCATCCTTCACTTGTGTAAAGACAGTCTGTGTGGTTGCTGAGTGTCTTCTCTTCAGTTATATCAACTGTTTGCTCCTTTTTTTTTGAGACAGGGTCTCACTCTGTCACCCAGGCTGGAGTGTAGTGGTGCAATCATAACTCACTGTAACCTTGAGCTCCTTGGCTCCAGTGATCCTCTTGCCTCAGCCTTTGCAGTAGCTGGGACTACAGGCGTGTACCACCACACTAGGTTAATTTCTTTATTTTTTGTGGAGACAGGATCTTGCCGTGTTGCCCATGCTGATTTTGAACTCCTGGGCTCAAGGGATCCTACTGTCTTGGCCTCTCAAAGGGTTTGGATTACAGGTGTGAGCTGCTGTGTCCGGCCTGTTTGCCTCTTTTAAATCTGTTGTCAAACTGAATCCTCCAGTTGTTTTTTTGGTTTTGGTTTTCTGTTCCATGAATTGAGATCATCCCAGGACCTCACTTTCTTGGACATTCTCAGTCCCCTCCAGTCATTTTCACAGATGATTTTTCACAGGATTAAGTTTTGTCATCCTTGTCATTTGCATCTAGATATTCTCCAGGGTATGGCTCTCTCTGTCCCTCTCACCCTCCAGAGTGGGAACACAGCCCTCCAGAGGGCCACTGCAGATGTCCTAGAAAGGTGATGCCCCCAAGTTCACAGGGACACAAAGTAGAGCAGCGGTTGCCAGGGGCCGGGCAGAGGGCATGGGGAGTTGTTTAATGGGTGCAGCATTTCAGTTTGGGATGACAGAAAATCTCTGGGGATGGATAGTGGCGATGGTTGCACAACCATGTGCATATACCTAGTGACACTGAAGTGTACACTAAAAATCGGTTAAAACGATAAATTTTATGTACATTTTATCACAATACAAAAAAGGGACGAAGTTCTCATATGTGCTACAACATGGATGAACCCTGAAAACATTATGTTAAGCAAAATAAGCCTGACACAAAAGGACGATTATAGGATTCCACTTACACAAAATATCTGAAATAAGCAAATTCACAGACAGTAGATCAGAGGTTACCGGGGGCTGAGGGGAGGGGAAAAGAAAAGAGAAAAACAAGGGGTGGGAAGCAAATGGCTGCGCGAGAGATGGGGAGTGGGCGGCCACGTGGGCGACAGGGAGAGAGGGGACACACGACCCGGGCTCGGGGCGCGCGGGGCCCCAGCGCTCCCGCCCGACAAGGCGTCTTCGTCCGGGGCGGCGGCGGCAGCGGGCAGGAGCCAGCCCCCCCAATCCCCGGTCCCCGCCGCCCGCCGGCCGGGTCTCCCCCTCCTCACTAACAAAGGGCGCAGAGACCCCACCCCGGCGGCGCTCCCCTGGACAGCGCGGCTGCGGGAAGGGCCTCTGCGGCGCCCCAATGGCCTCGTCCTCGCCGCTTTGTAGCTGAGCCTGGGGACGCAGAGGGTTTGGTTTTGCACTTGCTCCGTTTACTCTGTAAGTATTAAAGATTCCCCCTTCCCTATCTTCCACCGTCCCAATTTGAACAAGCACAAGTATATACTTCCGTAATTTCCCCATGCCCACATCACATCTGTGTGTGACACACACACACACACACACACACACACACACACACACACGCGCGCGCGCGCGCGCAGGCACGCACACGGGGTTTGCTTTTGTTTTCCAAAATGGCATCATCTAGTAGGCGCCTCTTTGTCTTGCTTTTCTAGCACATCGTGGAAACCCCAAGTCCCAGCTGGGATTCACTCTTCTAATGGCTGAACATTAATCCAGGGCACGAAGGCACCGCAGTTCATGTAATCATTCCTTTGTTTTCTGTGTTTCGCCACCCGAAACTGCGGCGGCGAGGAATGTCCAGCCCCCAGAGCAGTAACAATTCCCGTTTTTCTCCAGGCGGTCTGAGGACTCTTCCCCTTCACCCCCGCGAGCGCCTTGCCCGTGTGACGGGTGTCCCTGTCCCCGCATCCGAGCCTGCTCTCCCCGAGGGGCGCCATCAGCGGCGCCCCTCCACTGTCCTTGCTTCCTCCTCCCCACTTCCACCCTACTCAGCACTAGCCCTTCCTCCGCCCCAGCGGCCTCCCGCCCCAGCCCTTCCCCGCCCTCGCGTGCCCCTCCCGCGCGCCACCGCACCCCTCCCCCTCCCGCTTTCAGTGTCTTCCGAAGGCGCCCACTCTCCCCATCCTGAGGAAAAACGAACCTGCTGTGGCCCTGTGTTAGCGTCCTACTTCTTTCCTCCTATTTACTACACACTCGAACAACTTTTTCCAGCGATTATGCTATTATATATAAAATGCCCAGGGCTCCTAATCCAAAGATGTAACAGAAAAGGGAGAGACAGCAGACCCCTGTCTGCTCAC
The DNA here is from genome assembly GCF_000956105.1 of Propithecus coquereli. Taxonomy (NCBI): domain Eukaryota; kingdom Metazoa; phylum Chordata; class Mammalia; order Primates; family Indriidae; genus Propithecus; species Propithecus coquereli. Next base: position 3,120,647 of record NW_012147986.1, read on the forward strand.
CAGGCACCTCCCTCCAACAAGGCCAGGACGGATGCCACTTTCTTGTGTATTTTTCTGGAAAACTTATAGTTATGTATTTATAGTTCACCAACGGTAGCATACAAGGTGCAGACTGCCCTGCAGTGCGGCTCACGTCTTGGAAGTCTACCTGCTCTCTCTGGCTCCTTACCAGCCCCATCCATTCTCCCTGCTGCTGCTCCCACACCGCCCAAGCCGCCTCCTCTAGGCGCTGACCGGAGCTGACCGCTCAGCTCTGGTCCCTTGTCCAGGTGGCCTCCGTGTCTGATCAGCTGCGGGGCCTGACAGTGCGACCTTGCAGTATCTGTTTCTCCAATCCCTCCCCCCTTGTTCCTCTGACTCCACCTTCTTTGGGCCTCATTTGTCACCTTGCCAGGCCACCACAGTAGCCTCCTGTCTGTCCCCACACAAGATCTCATTATTGATCCCTCATCTGTCACTCGTTGTGGGTCCAGTACCCAATAGCAAATCCTATATCAAGGAAACGGCCCCTTAGTTTGAGGAGATTGAGAGGGTTTATGGCAGGGAAGGAGCACCGGCCCGGGTGGCCAGAGGCCAGGGTTAGAACCGGAGCCTGCCCTTTCCTTGCCTGGTTCCGCCTTCAACAAATTGCTCCACATCTCTGGTTTCCTCCTCAGATGCTCTCCAAGGCCCTGCTGGCTCCAGCCTCTGTGAGGCTATAATTACAATTCCATTCGTCCCCGGCCTTGCCACTTCTGCTCCCTGTGCTGGCCCTTTCCCCAGTCAGCCACAGGCTCCTTTCCCGCTCACCGTGCCTCTGGAAAGCCCTCCTCCTTTTGCCGAATATGTAGATCTGGTTCGTCTTTGAAGACCTGACTTGGCCATATTTCTCCCAAAGCCCACTGCGTGTCCTCTGTGGGAGGAACTGCTCTGTCCTTGCAAAGGCGCTTCCTGGAGCACTTTATCCGTATCTCATTAATGGCACCAACCGCTCTGCCTGCATAGCCGCTCCATACCCGACCTTCCTCGGCTGCTGTCCCCTAACATAGTACTTCGGATGTGGTAAAGGATTTGGTTTGGGAAATCTCAAGACCTTGGTCTAAGTGCCCGCTTTGACACTAAATAATTGTACTACCTTGAACTTGTCACATAGCCTTTTCGAGCCTCAATTTCCCCAAGTGTAAAATGGGAATAATAACCTATTTCATAGTGTTGTTTTGTTGATTAGATGAGACAATATATGAGAAGTGCTTTGTGAACTGTAAAGCCATTTACAGACATAAATAATAACAGCGAAGATAAATACTACTCAGTTGCTGGCGAGAGCGATTGCCTTTCCAAAACAGAATAATAAAAAAAAAAGTGGAGAAAACTGTGGAAAATGAAAGGATTTTTCATCTTGGTGCAGTCTCAAAATTTGGGAACTGATTTCTAATTATTCCTTTTAGATCAATTTCCACGTGTTGTCAAATATATTGTAATATTAAAAGCTAGAAATAATCTAACTTTTAAACAATGAGGTGATGATTAAATTATGTTAATGGAAATAATTTATTATCATCAAAATATATTTCTTTTTTTTTTTTTTGAGACAGAGTCTCACTCTGTTGCCCGGGCTAGAGTGCTGTGGCGTCAGCCTAGCTCACAGCAACCTCAAACTCCTGGGCTCAAGTGATCCTCCTGCCTCAGCCTCCCGAGTAGCTGGCACTACAGGCATGCGCCACCATGCCCGGCTAATTTTTTCTATATATTTTTAGTTGTCCAATTAATTTCTTTCTATTTTTAGTAGAGACGGGGTCTTGCTCTTGCTCAGGCTGGTCTCGAACTCCTGAGCTCAAACAATCCTCCCGCCTTGGCCTCCCAGAGTGCTAGGATTACAGGCGTGAGCCATCAAGCCCGGCCCAAAATATATTTCTGAAGAATATTTAATGACCAGTCATAATATGAGATAAAAGGTAAAAAAATTAAGATACTAAATAGTGTTTGTGGAGAGGAAGTAAGTGTAAGAAGTAAAGAGACTTTTGACACCACCGCTCTTCATAGCTTTGTATTAGGCTTTCGAATAGGGTGTTTGGTGCCAGAGAAGTTGGGACGTATTCCAGGGCCTGAGTCTTACACAAATAGCTCACTCCCTGCTTCCCAGGAGTCAGGGATTCAGGACGGATGAACCAGTAGCCTAGTGCCTCAAGGGAGGCCATAGCCTGTCCCAGATCCAGGGCCTGCTTCTGTGTCCCCATGGCCTGACATTCCAGGGTCCTCTCTCTACCACGTCTTCCAGCTGCACTGTGGACCTCAGGCAAATACAACCTTTCACATCCTACTTGGACCCTGTTTCCAGAGTGGGTTTATCCGAAAGGTCCCCTCCAGCCAAAAAACAGGTCCCAAGTACAAACACTAGAGAACTACTAAGCTCCAAAAAGAGGTGCCATGTAGAGCAAAGGAGAGGGCAAAAACAAGCTGTCACAGGTGGTTGAGGAAGTGGAAGGGGCTCCAGAGAGAAGGTGGCATGTATGCCGGCCATGGAAGAATGGTAGGAATTTGGCGAGTGGACATATGATCATTAAAATAAAGTGGTTTGGTTATTGTCTGACTCACATTTCATACTTCAGGATCAGGGAGGGGAGATGTTTTGTTTAAAATGTCCTTTCTCCCCTTATTAAAACTTTTATTGTAGAAAATGTGGCAAATAAAGATAAGAATAAGTTTCCTATAACCTCACCATCTGTAGCACTGTTTCTCAACCCTGGCTGTACATTACTGTCTCTTGGGGAACTTCTAAGAAATAACATGATCTTTCTCTACCAATAACTTGAAGTTTAAAAAAAAGAAGAAGAAGAAAAGAAATACCATGAACTATCTGCAGAGAATCTGGTTCATGTGGGATGAGGGGGGGGTCCCAATGTTCTCACACACAGGTACACACACACATACACACACACATAAACCTACACATCTCACCCCATTCATTAGCAAATCCTACCAGTCTACCCTCAAAATATATCCAGGATCTGAACACTTCTTACCAATTATCTGCTATCACCCTGGGGTCAAGCCATTTCTTCCTGCCCGGATTATCACAGTAGCCTCCTAAGTGGTGTCCAGCTTCTATCTTCAGTCTCCCTCCGTCTTGTACCCCAAACTCTTCTCCACATTACACTCTCCAGAGTGATCCTTTTGAAACATAAATCAGTTCAGGAATATACCTGCCTTTGGGAAAAGGATGTAAAAACATAAAAATAGGCCGGGCGCGGCGGCTCACACCTGTAATCCTAGCTCTCTGGGAGGCCGAGGCGGGCGGGTTGTTTGAGCTCAGGAGTTCGAAACCAGCCTGAGCAAGAGCGAGACCCCGTTGGACAACTAAAAATATATAGAAAAAATTAGCCGGGCATGGTGGCGCATGCCTGTAGTCCCAGCTACTTGGGAGGCTGAGACAGAAGGGTTGATTGAGCCCAGGAGTTTGAGGTTGCTGTGAGCTAGGATGACGCCATGGCACTCTAGCCCGGGCAACACAGTGAGATTCTGTCTCAAAAAATAAAAAAAATAAAAATAGGCCAGATGCAGTGGCTCACACCTGTAATCCTAGCACTTTGGGAGGCTGAGGCAGGAGAATTGCTTGAGGCCAGGAGTTTGAGACCAGTCTGAGCAAAAGGAAGACCTCATCTCTACTAAAAATAGAAAAATTAGCTGGGCATGGTGGTGCACACCTGTAGTCTCAGCTACTCAAGAAGCTGAGGCAGGAGGATCACTTGAGGCCAGGAGTTTGAGGCTGCAGTGAGCTATGATGACACCATTGTACTCTAGCCTGGGAGACAGAGCAAGACTCTGTCTTTAAAAACAAACAAAAATAACAAATAAATATGACATAAGTCAGGACATGTACCTACTCTACACAAGATCCTCCCATGGCTCCCCATCTCACTCAGAGTAAATGGCAATTCTCAGAATAGCTACAGAGTCCTACATGACCTGACCTGGCTACCTCACTGCCCTTGTCTCCTCCCACTCTCCCCTTTGCTCCCTGCATTCCAGCCACACTGGCCTCCCTGCTGTTCCTCAAACACAGCAAACATGTTGCTGCCTCAGGGCCTTTGCATTTGCTGTTCCCTCTGCCTAGACTCCTTTGGTAGTTGTCACCTCTCTTTCAGGTCTCCGACAAATCTCAGCTCATCAGAGGGGCCTTCCCTGCCCACCCTAAATAAATCTGCCAATGTCCCCAGCTCCCACACTCCCTAGACCCTTTTATCTGCTGTACTTTTCTCCAGGGCACTTTTTACCAACACACCTGTGATATCGTTTTTGTTAATCTCAGAACTCAGACTTAGAGTCTCACAAAGTCTCTCATGAAAACAGCTCCTCTGCTTCCACCTCTAATCTGTCTCTACTGAGGTTCATCAGTCCCACTGTCTGCATCTCCCCACCCTCAAGCCTGTGTCCCCCAAACATCTCCCTCCTCCTCCCTTCATCTGTCAGCTCAGGAAAATGAACTCCCAGAACAGTCACCAGGTTTCCAGCCCCCAAAACGGCCCAAATTCAAGTCCTGGGTTGAGCTTTGCCAGTGAACTTATTAATTAATTAATTATTTTTACTTTTTACACAAAGGAGATCATAACATTCCTATTGTTGGACAGTTGGGGTTTTTTCCAAGTTTTTACTATTGTTGACAACCTTGAACACACCCATGGTTGTTTCCTTGAGATAAATGATTTGAAGATGAATTATGAGTCAAAGGGTACACAATTTTCAAGGCTTCTGGTGTGTATTGCCAATTTTTCTTCCAGGTTATCTAATTATACTCCCACCAGCAATATATGGTGCCTTTTATAGTCTTACATCTTTGACAAAACTGGGTATTTAAAAAACACTGGGAGCTACCAGGCACAGTGGCTCATGCCTGTAATCCTAGCATTCTGGGAGGCTGAGGCGGGAGGATTGCTTGAGCTCAGGAGTTCGAGACCAGCCTGAGCAAGAGCGAGACCTCATCTCTACTAAAAATAGAAAAATTAGCCGGGTGTGGTGGCACATGCCTGTAGCCCCAGCTACTTGGGAGGCTGAGGCAAGAGGATCTCTTGAGCCCAGGAGTTTGAGATTGCAGTGAGCTATGATGACACCACTGCACACTACCCAGGGTGACAGAGCAAGACAATCTCAAAACAACAACAAAGAAAAGAGAACACTGGGAGGCAAAAACAAAATGATGTCTTGTTTTAATTGACATTTTTGGTGAAGTTGCACATCTTTTTATCTTTCTCTTTTTCTAATGATTGCCTCTGCTCTTTTTCTTTTATTGGGATATTAGACTTTTTCTCCTCCTGATTTATACCCTTTGCAATGTGCGTGCAAGTATTTTTTTTTCAGTTTTTCAGTTTTCAATTTTATTTTAAAACTTTTTAACATAGATAATTTAGAAATATTTACAAAATCCAGTTTCAAAATCTTTTTCCTTGCAGCTTTTGGTTTCAGTTTCATGTTTCTAGGTGGCAAGTTTTAAATAGCCCCCATGATATTTCCTGACATCTGAGACCTAATATTAGGTGGGGAGGGTTATAAATCTCAGACATTCCAGCAATCCACCTAACCAGTAGCTTTCAAACTTTTTTGTTTTCTACTGTGACCTGTAGTAAAAAAATATATATTTTACATTGCAAACTATTACACATAAAAATATTTATTTTAAAAAATTATTTTAAAATATTTTATGAAACATTACTTACCCTAAATACATGTCATATAGTCTGATATTTCCTGTTTGACTAATTCTATTCTATTCTATTCTATCTCATTTTTTTAAAAAGTGTTGGTTTTGACCCAGTAAATTGGTTTAACAACCCATCAATGGAGTCTTGACCCAGAGTTTGAAAAACACAGATCAGGACTGTGAAGAGGCTGATTTTCCCTCTCCCCAAATCTTACCTCCTTCCATGGCACTTTCCCTTATTTCCCACTCCAAAGGGGTGATGGAGAGGTCAGACAATCATAAATCCATAAGGGAACACTGAAGACTTGTGTGGGAGCGCTCAGGCTGAACTAAGCTTTGATTGACATCTAACAGGCAAGAGCAAAAACTCTGGTTTTGAATTTCAATCCTGAGGTTTAGAATAAGGTTCCTTCTAGTCCCCTGGTCTGAAATCCTCACCCTAACTATACTCACTTTAATGTAGTCCTAGAAAACTCTTCTTGTCTACTGTATAATCCCGGACTTGGCAACAAATGGTCACCAGGATCTGCTCCAGCTCAGCTGTTCTTGCAATTACAGCCCAAGAGAAGGGCGACATTAACTTTCTCGGGCAGAGAAACTAATCTGATGCATTCTCTGCACGTTCCTTTAGACTGGCATGGAGAAGCCAGCCCCACCGTGTAAGGGTGGAGAATCACTGGGTAACTTACTCTGAAATAAACGCTGATGACATAAAGGGAATAAAGAAGTGATGAATCCATTAGAATGTCCTCATAAGATACATCAGTCTAGGGTTTGGGGTCAGAAGACCCGAATTCAAGTCCCCATTCTGTCTGGGATTGTTCTGGGTCAGTCGAAACTCCCCTGTGCCTCATTTTTCTCATCCATAAATGCTTACAAGAATAGCAGCTTTCTCAGGATTGTGGAGAAATGCAATTGAAATGGCAGTAAGGTGCAGCAATGGTAGTTGCTGCTGTTGTTGATTCATATACAGGCCTTCCTGACTTTGAAAGGCTGTTGAACTACTGGCACCTAATTTGGTTAGTGATTTGTGTGTATAGCTTCATTCCAGTTAGAGCGAATGGTCCTAATATCCTTCCCAGGGTTTTAGAATTTAGGCCAGGCACCTCTGCTTATTGCTAGCAGGACTGTCTGTGCCAGGGCAGGTTTCTGTGCAATGAGCCCCAAAGCACAGCTAAACCTAGTCAAATTCACAGCACACATTTTTATTTTCTTTTTTAGACAGCCTTTAGGGGTTCCTCGAGAGTGAGCACAGCCTGCCTCCCAGGCATCTCCGAGCTTTCTAGTTTGTGTGCCTTGCTTTTCCCCCTGCCCCCTTCGATTGGTCCTCTCACCCACTAAACCCCCATGGGTGCCTTTGAAAGACGAGCTCCAGGAATCTTCGAATAGTTAAGATGAGTTTAACACTTTCAGGGATACAATGAGGTCAGAACTGCAGATATGTTGCCCAAGTTTGCAGCCTCTGATAATAATGAAACCAAGAAGGGAGCAACATGCAAAGCTTAGGGTGAATTTATAGCTCGGAATGTTTCTACAGAGGCTTCTCAGGTGACAGGGCACTTCTGTTTCCTTTTGTCCCTTCCCCAGAAAATTTTCTGCTGGGGAAACACCTGGGGGGACTGCCTGACCCACAGGGATTTCCCTTTTCTGAGAAGAGCCCCAGGGCCATGTGTGGGGTTCAGGACCCCCTTCCCCTGTGCAGAGCTGACTGGTAGGGCTGACCTAACCCAGGCAGTCTCTTTTGGGAATTTGAAACCTGAACAGAGAGTCTCTGAGTCTGGCAAGCTTGGAGCAGTGTCACATGAACGACAGTGTTTTAGAAAGAAGGTCCCTCAGCTGCCCCGATTCCTGCCTGGCTGGGGCTGTTTGTTAGCTCTTCCTTTGGTTCTCTGAGCCACTCCGTCCCCTCCCAATAAAAGCCTGTTTAGATTAGGTAGTCAGAGTTGCTCTGGGAGGACTCAAAAGAAAACAAAAGCAAAAACAAAAGCAAAACCAAGCCAAACAAGGAAAGCATTATAAATATTGCAGCATCCAAGGAGTAGAGGCATGGTGTAGTGGAAAGAGCATGGGCTTTGGGTCTTTATTTTTTTTTCACTCTTTCCACACTCAAGGTAGTTTTGAATCTTGGTTTTCAACTGGCAAGCTGTATACATTTAGGCAAGTTACCTTTTCTAAGCCTTAATTTCTTAGATTATAATAAAATGGAGATCACCTACTTCATAAGATTGGTTCTTCTATTAGTTGAGTGACAATTCTTGTGGTCACATAGAGGCTATTTTTGCTTATTGCTTAGTCCTTAGCTGAACAGCTGAGGCCTCTGGACATTGGCGATATTAGGGTACTTTAAATATCACTATATTTGAACATTTTATTAAACCAGGAATCCTCTCTTTTTAACCCTTTTCCTACTTGAAGGGGTTTTTGTTTGATCACTTAAAATCCCACTGCACAGAAGGGCTGCATGGTGCTAGCAACTGCACATTCAGGATTGTTTTGTTTTTGCAATTGTGGTGAAGTACACATTACGTAAAATTTACCATCTTAGCCATGTAAGGGTGCACTTACGTGAACTCTGAATGTACAGCTCAGTGGCATTAACTATGTTCACCTTGTTGTGCAACTGTTCTAATGTGATTTAAAATATTTATTGTATTGTAATTTAATTGTTATGCTTTATGGAAATTTTTTATATGAATAAAAAATTTTTAAATCCTTTGTCAGACTACCTGTCTCCATTTTTCAAACTGCAGTAACTGTTAGTATGAACTTGGTCAAGCTCTAAGTAGTTTTGAGCTCTGCCCTGGGGAACAGTTCTCAGAAGTTAGTGCTGGAAGAAAACTGAAAAGTTGTCTAGTCTAAGAGCCTTGATTAAAAGGGTTGCCCACTTTGTTGGTCATTCAGGCATCAAAATGTTACTGAGCCTCTGTGCCAGGAACTGGAATGAGTGCTGGAGGAAGGACACAGCCAGGAGTGGCCAAGCCACTGTGTTTTCCCGGTGGAGCTCATGGCTGCCCAGAGGCTCAGCACAATAGGGGAAGGGGCAGGAGGAAGGCACAAATGTGCATGACAGGAGATTAAACGTGTAGCCTGGGACCAGATTTTAAAGGCTTCAAATTGACATGGAGAAGAGTTTAGATTTTCTTTTTTCCACTGCAGGCAATGGAAGCAGCAGGGTGGGCGTGGAGGTGGAGTCAGACCTTAACAAGGTCAGATGTGCATTTTGGAGCCAGCGCTGGCAGCAGTGTAGATTAGAGGATGGGCTGGAAGGGTGCGGAGCTTAGTGAGAGGCCTATTGTACTCACCAGCTTGGAAACAGTAAATGTCTTTTTAAATCACACAGTGACAGAGCCAGGTCCACTGCCAGATTGTTCAAAACTGCAGTATTGGAATTTGCTGATATTTCCTTCCAAAGACTCTCTCCCACCCCGTCCAGATTCTTTCCCTCATTTCATTGCCAGTTTCCCCATAGCCTTCCTGGGGGAAGGTCCCTCCTTGAGACTACACTGCTTGGAATGAAACTTGCTTGAAAAATGTGAAGCATTCCTAAACACCACCTCCACACCAGCAGCAGACTTTACAAAGCTATCTTTGTGCCTTCCAGATAAAGAGATCAAAGTTTCTCCAAGATCTGATTCCCCAGGCTGATTTACATGAGGAGGGGTTTGGGTGGGGGTGGGGAGGAAGAGGCACGATCTGCTGAGAGGACACAGATGGAAATTTCTGTTCCAAAGGTGAAATCCCCATTGTGGCTGGCAGCATTGAATCTGCCCTAGCAAAGGAGACACCTCTGTTCTCTGGCTGTGGGATCAGACACAAAATGTAGGGCAGAGTCCGACCTCGATCTAGAATCCTGTAATACCTAAGCTGAAAGGGTCCTTAGGCCTATCTAGGCCATCCCACCCATTTTATGAATGGGGAAACTGAGACCCTGGAAGTGGCAAACCAGACCTGGAAACACGTGCTCTTGGCTTTATGCCCAGTGTACTTTCCACAACTTTCTGCTGCTTTCATTGAGTAGTGTGTGTGTGTGTGTATGCGTGTACAGGTTTATAAATAAGTAAAACTTGCGGGATGAATAAAACTAAACAGAATGTGCCCTAAAGCAGCTGCGTTTTTTAAAAGGTGCCAATTCAGAAAGAGTCCAAGCCCAAATGGTCAGCCTTTGAGCAGCTCTATGCCTGGTTTCCCTTCCTTCCTGCAGTGGGCTCCATGCCTTCCTGCAACCCCTTGCCAGTAGTTGAGGACACTGGTACAGCTTCAAGTGGTTTATGGTTAGCTGGGCAGAATGAGCTGGGAGAGAACAAATGAGAGAGCCTGGGGTTGAGGAATCCAGTCTCCATATGCACCAATTAACTTTTTACCCCAGTGGTTTTCAACCCTGTCTGCACAGTAGAATCATCTGGGTTTGAGACTATATGTCTGCTCAGCAGAGAAAAAAAAAGAAAAAAAATCACTTGGGCAGCTTTAAAAAAATCCCAAAGCCCAGGCCCCAAACCAGACTAATTACATCAGAATCTCTAGGGGTAGGGCCCAGACATTAGGATTTTTCAAAACTCCCCAGTGATTACACTGGGCAGCCAAGGTAGAGAACCACTGCTCTTTTTCAAGGTCATATCCTGCATCTCTTATTCTGACCAGCATGTCATAAATGTTTGGCAATCTTTTAAAAAAAAAAAAAGATTTGGAAAGAGAGTGTAGATAGATTGCTGTGTCTTTCAATCAGTTAAAAAACATGTGAAGTGTAAGTGTTCCTATGGGTGGTTTTCTAACTTGGGTGCTTTCTGCTGTGTGATAGCTCCTTGTATGGGCAGCCTGTGTCAGGGCATGTGTCGGTGGTGCACCCCAGTTAGACCCTAAGGTCTTTGCTGTCAGGGAGGCAGTTTGGCCTAATGGTTAATAGGGAGTTCTGGAAGCCGACAGACTAGGTTTCTGACCTAGGGCAAGTTACTAAATCAGTGCAAAGTGCTTGGCAAGTAATCAACCTTATAAAAACTGGAGCTATTGTTATTATATATGGCTTTGTACTTTCGTGCTTCCTTGGGCAAAGTAGGTGTCCAAGAAAAGTTCATTGTTCGATGGGCATAGTGTAGTGCTGTCCAGTAGAAATATAATGTAAGTCATGCATGTAATTTCAAATTTTCTAGTAGCTGTATTGTAAAAAGTAAAACGAAACAGGTGAAAGTAATTTTAACGGCATAGTTCCTTTAACAACACAATTTATCCACATATTACCATTTCAACGTGTAGTCAGTATAAAAAAGTATTAATAAATTATCAAGCTATTATACACTCCTCCTTTCCCTACTAAATCTTTGAAATCCGGTATGTATTTTATTTCTTAATTCAGACTAGCCGCATTCCAAGTCCTCAATAGCCACACGTGACAGGTCACTACCATGTCCGATAGTGCAGGGTTAATGTTTCCTTCGTATCTCCAAACCTGCACATTGTAAGTTTCCATTAAATGTGCTCCTCTGGGCTGGTGCTATCTCCTTTAGAGGGCCCCTCCTCACGGCACCATCTATGCTCTGCCCAGACCTTCTCTTGTTTCACCTTCAGCCTATTTTGAAAAAAGCCACATTTTTTTAGCCCATTAATAATATTGTATGCCCTGATCCTTGTGCAAACATCTCCATGTCTTTGCAAGATCCATCGGCTTCATTCTTGCTTCAACTTGTCTGCTTACACAGGAGATTTATGACCGTAGGAGGAAAGTTACATTTTCTGTCTTAATTTTTACTAAAGTATTTGGTTGACCCAAAAGGCAGCCTGCCCAGGGGCAGGGTGGGAAGTTCACAGCAGGGGGAGGGGGGGAGCCTCTGTACCTGGGACTCTTCCCACCCAGGCCCCGCCCCACTGGGGGTGGCAGCCCTGTGGCCTTTGCAGCCAAGCAGCATGAGTCATAGTGGTCACTTGTTAAACCTGAGCTCCAGTCTCAGAGCCTCTTTTGTTTTTCAGTTGAATAGGCAGCCCTGGACACACACACACACACACACACACACGCAAATGCAGTGACCAGGCTGAGGGCTTGGTACTTAAGTGGGAGAACATATTGTTTGTCATAATTACTTGTCATATTTCTGAGCTTGGCCCTCCATGGCCACCCCAGGGGTTGATGGTCTCAGGGAAACTATCTACAGTTTAACTTAGGGCAGGAGGTTGGGGAAGAATTCAGATCCTGACCAAAGGGCAGAACAAGGCGGGAATTCATCCTTCCATGACTGGGGGGAGGGTGTCCACAGCCCCCACGGGGACCCAGTGCTCCAGCCAGGGCAGCAGAGCCTCTCCTTGTCCTCCCACACAGGGTTGGGGATTCAGTCTCACATGTATCAATTTGCTTTTTAACCCCAGTGGTTCTTAACCATGGCTGCATATTAGCATTACTCAGGAGGCTTTTAAAATTCCTGATGCCCAGGTCAAAAACCAGATCAATTAAATCAGAATCTCTTGAGGCCTTTACTCTTTGCTCTCCAGCCCCTCGAGCTTTCCTCCACTGAGTGAGAATCACAGAGGAGGGAACAAGTTTTCTCCTGAGGCACCAACCCTTCTTACATTCTTCCCTCCTACTTCAGAGAAGGCTGACAGGGTCTCCACCAGGGAGACCCTGCCTTCAGCACTCTCTGCTTTACTCTGTGTACTTTTCCCTCTGTCTCTTTCTCAAACTTTTAGTCTGTTTCACAGTCTTTCCTTTTCAGCTTTTGAACATCCTGTGTCATGACCACCCAAAAAATCCAAATCCCTGCTTCCACTCTGTCTGCCCTTCGCCCTCTACCTATCTCTTGGCTTCTCATCCCTGCTAGGTTTCAACAATAGTAGGAGCAGCCCTTAAGGCAGTCTGCACTTTCTCACCTCTCCTCAACCCATCAGGGGTCACTTTGGCCCCATCACGACAGGGCCACTCTCAACACTCACTAAGATCACTAATGACCTCCTAGCCACTAAATCCTTGGCCTGTTTTCAATGTCCCCTTCTTTGCTCTTTAGCTATGTCAGTCACTTCCTCTCCCTTGAAATTCATCTTTGGTCTCTGGTGACTCTTCTCTTTACTGATTTCCACTCATCTCTGTGATGGTTTCTTCCTAGTTTCCTCTTCCTCAGCTCAGCCCTGAGATTGGTGTTACCCAGTTCTGTCTTTGGCCTTCTCTCCAGTCTGAATTTATCTATCCCAAGGCTTTAACTACTACCTATATGATGTTAACTCCCAAATCTTTGTCTCTGGTCTTGTATGTCCAGTTGTCTACTGGACATCTCCACACTAATATCCCTCTGAACGTGTCCAAAATGGAACCCATCACTTTTTTCCCATCAAATTTGTTCTTCCTCTAGTCATCACATTCAAGAGTAAAACACTAGAAGTATTATCATAAAGGTTAGGAACAAGAAAAGGTACCTGCTACCATCACTATTATTTAGAATTGTTCTGGAATATCTAGTCAATCTGATACATTTTCTAAGAAAAAGAAAGAAGGTAGTTATGGATATTTGTAGATGTGGAAAATTCCAGAGAGTTACATGAAAAAGTGAGCTAATCAAACAATTCGGCAAGCTTGCCTGTTACAAATTAGTAACGCACTAAGATAATAGCATTGCTTTATGCCACCATTCCTTCATCATTTAAAAAATTTTACTGGGGACTTACAGTGTGGAGGCACTGTTTCTGCTTTCATGAAGCTTACATTCAAATAATAAGAAATTAGATATTATATTGAAAAAAAATCCCACTTTACTAGCAATCATGGGTATAAAATATGTAGGAATGAACTTAAACAGTAATGTGTAAGACTTACTAGAATTAAACTATTCAGAGACATAAAGGGAGTCTTTAAAGATGGAAAGAAATACTATGTACCTATGGACCTAGATTGGAGAATCTAATAAGAATTTTAAATTTTAATTTATTTATTTTGGAGGTACTTTGATGCAATAAATTTAATCAAAAGTTTAAAGGACAGAAAATAGTGAAGAAAATGTTGAAAAGAGGCTTGTGCTACCAGTTATTACCATTTAGCACACAGAAGCAAAAACCAAACAGTGTGGAGCTAGCACAGGAAGAGACAGATATATCCATAAAACAGAAAGAAAAGTCTAGAATAAAAAATGTACTATGTAATAAAGGCATCACACATCAATAGGGAAAAGGATGGATTAGGGAATGACAAGAAGTTTCACCTTGATGCCAAATAGATCACACAGGTAGGAGGTGGCTGCCTGAAGTTCTAGTCGGGCTGTGCGGCCTAGTCTAGGTTTGGCCAGTTCTGCATTTGATTAGAAATGTCTTCCAGGGGCCCAGGAGGGGGAGACTGACTTCACTCAGGCCACATATTTGCCATTCCTGGATTAGTCAATAAATATCGTTGGAACAGGGAGCCAGCAATTTGGGGAAAAAAATTATTAGCTCTTCTTGTCATATATACCCAAATAAATTTCAGATGGATTAGATTTAAGTAGTATAATACTTTAAAAAATGGAAACATAAAATACTAGAAGAAAAAAAAGAGGAAATTTAAAGAAACAATCACTGCAGTTAAGGGAAGGACTTCCCAAGTGTGACATTAGAAACAGAAACCATAGATGGGAGAGGGGAGGGGAAAAAAAACACAACAGAAACCATGAAGTTAAAGATTGATACATTTAGCTACTTAATCATTAGAAACTTCTCTAGAGCAGAAGTTAAAAGGAAACAAATTAAGAGAAAAATGCAGTATATATGATTTTACTATATAATGAGCTCCTCGATTAATAAGAAAAATATGAACACCCTTACTGAAAAAGGTGAAAAAGCTGTGAATAGGCAATTCACGGAAGGAGAAATGCAAACAGCTAAGAAACATATACCTTTCTTTTTACTTACCCGTAATCCAAAGAATGAAAATGAAAACGATGCTATACCCCTTTTTCCACCTGCTAGACTAGCAAAGAGAAATCTCCAGTGTGGTTAAGGATGTGGGAAACAACACTGAAATGGAGAAAATCCCAGCTAATTGGGCCTAGTCACGAGGGACACAAAATCTACTTTGTAATGGTTTCTGATTTCTTTTTCAGAAAGCAGTCAAACAGTAGAAGGTGGTATTTACTGGAGAGATCTGCAAAAAATTGCACAAGGAGAACATCTCTGTAGCTAAACTGTAATTCTGTAAATTTGTGGTTAGCGAGAATATCCTGTCATACTGTTAAATTCTAGTTTCCCTTTCTGGTTCTAGAACATCTCTTCTGAAGAAATGGGTCATGAGTGCTTAGGCTATTTTCCCCTAACAAAACTTTAACCTTTTGGATGCCCAGACCTCTTGCTCAAATTTTGGGTATAAGCTGGCCCCGATTCTGCGTACAGTGAGACAGCCCCCTGCTGGGCACCCCGGTGTTGGCCCGAACCCTGGGGGCCCACCCAGATGGGCTGTCTCCTCCCTTGTAAGGAACCCAGGGCACTCACAGATCTCCAGCCTTCTAATCAGCTGAGATCAACTTTATCTGCCACATTAACAATAAACCCCACCTTGGTCACCTCCTTCTGGGTGAGCAGGAGCTTTCTCCCCAAGGACATCTGGATGAGAGGTGTGTCTTGGAATGGTGTCATCGAAGATCATCTTCATTCTGGTTCAAATGTGATTTCACTTTCACTGTGAAATACACAAATAATCAACAGAATAAAAGTAGGGAGGTTTTATTAATAGTGTAAAAGTGCACATAGAAGGTACCTCTTGATGCCTTCCTTGGTCAAATAGGCACATTCATACACTGCTGGAGGGAAATTAAATTGGAGGACAATTTATTTGACTTTTTTTTTTTTTTTTGAGACAGAGTCTCACTCTGTTGCCCTGGCTAGAATGAGTGCTGTGGCGTTAGCCTAGCTCACAGCAACCTCAAACTCCTGGGCTCAAGCGATCCTCCTGCCTCAGCCTCCCGAGTAGCTGGGACTACAGGCATGTGCCACCATGCCCGGCTAGTTTTTTCTATATATTTTTAGTTGTCCAGAAAATTTCTTTGTATTTTTTTAGTAGAGACGGGGTGTCGCTCTTGCTCAGGCTGGTCTCGAACTCCTGAGCTCAAACCACCCGCCCGCCTTGGCCTCCCAGAGTGCTAGGATTACAGGCGTGAGCCACCGCGCCCGGCCACTACTTGACTTTTGACAGGGCAAAAAAAACCAAAAAAACAAAAAACCATGAGACCATTAAAAATAGTGATAGCTTTGCATATTTAAAAATAATAATTAAAAGAACCCTCTTGCACATCAAAAATATCTTCAATGTTCATGATAAAGGGCTAATATCCTGAATATAAAGAGTACTCTTACAATAAGTTACATAAGAGATGCCCACCCCAGGAAGAAAGCATGCAAAGGATACAAAGAGGCAATTCATAAAAGAAAAAGTATAAATGCAAAAATCATGAAAAACATTATTAGAAATTATAGAATGCAAATTAAAATCACAAAGAGATCCTGCTTTTTGCTTAACAAAGTAGCAAAGGCTAAAAAAGAAAGATGACAGACACCCTGTGTTGTGGTGAAGGTGCAGGAAAAAGGGGCAGAGTGGTGAGTGCATATCTGGTAAAATCTTTCTGTAGAATGGTATTTCTCAAAGAGTGGTCAGGGGCTCTTATGGCTCCCTGAGATCCTTTCAGAGGTCTGAGAAATCAGAACTATTTTTATAATAATATTCAGATGTTACTCGCCTTTTCCACTCTCATTTGCTCATCAGCATAGAGTGCAATTTTCCAGAGGCTACATGATTTGTGATACTGCAAGAGACTGATGCAGAAACAAATACCTGAGACTGGACTCCAGTGTATTCTATTGCCAGAAATTAAAGAGACTTGTAAAAATGTAAAACAAGGCCACTTTTCTCATTAAATATTTTTTGTTTTGGAAAATAGTTATTTTATTTTTTTTTAGACAGAGTCTCACTCTGTTGCCCTGGCTAGAGTGAGTGCCGTGGCGTCAGCCTAGCTCACAGCAACCTCAAACTCCTGGGCTCAAG
>NW_012147986.1:3137682-3154921 GCF_000956105.1 Propithecus coquereli
GCAACCTCAAACTCCTGGGCTCAAGTGCTTCTCCTGCCTCAGCCTCTCAAGTAGCTGGGATAACAGGCATGTACCACCATACCAAGCTGATTTTTCTATTTTTTTGCTAGAGATGGGGGGGGTCTCTCAATGTTGCTCAGGCTGGTCTCGAACTCCTGACCTCAAGCAATCCTTCTGCCTCAGTCTCCCAAAGTGCTAGGATTATAGGTGTGAGCCACTGTGCCTGGCCTCTATGCTTTAATTTCCAGGACAGTTGATATGAATAGAAATAACCCACACAGACAAAATCACTTTTAGAAACCTCTAATTTTTAAGGTGTAAAGGTATCCTAAAACCAAAAAGTTTGAGAAGTGCTGTTCTAGAGCAAGTGATAACGTACGTCAGAAGCCTTGGAAATGGAGCTGCCCTTTAATCTAGACATTCCTCTTTTGAATAATTTTCCTAAGAAAATAATCAGAGACATATCTCAAGATATTTTTGTGAATACATTCACCACAGTATTATTTAAGACACCAAAATGTAAAAACAACTTAAATGTCCATAAATAGGAGATAGGATAAAAATAACATATGGCTAATAAAAAATACTATTACAAAATTATAGTATTAATTGTGAAAATATTCACAACTGATTAAGGTAAAAAACTGAATACAGTGAAAGAATAATCTTCTCAATAAATGGTGTTGAGACAACTGGATATCCATATGCAAGAGAATGAATTTGGTCCCTTGTACCAGACACAAAATTAACTCAAAATGGGTTAAAGATCTAAATCCAAGGTCATGAAGATTTATACTATTGTTTTCCTCTAAGAGTTTTATAGTTCTAGTTCTTACACTATAAAACTCTTAGAAGAAAACAAAAGTATAAATCTTTGTGACTTTGGATTAGGCAATGGTTTTTTAGACAATGGCAACAAAAGCACAAGCAACCAAAAAAACCTAAATAGATAAATTGGTCTTCATCAAAATTTAAAACTTTTATGCTTCATCTTGGATAGAGCTGGAACCCATTCTACTAAGTGAAGTATCACAAGAATGGAAAAACAAGCACCACATGTACTCACCATCAAATTGGTATTAATCGATCAACACTTAAGTGCACATATAGTAGTAACATTCATTGGGTGTCGGGCAGATGGGGTGGGGGAGGAGGTGGATAGGTATATACACACCTAACCAGTGCTGAGCGCACCCTTTCGGGGATGGACACGCTTGAAGCTCTGACTTGGGTGGGGCAAAGGCAATATGTGTAACCTAAACACTTGTACCCCCATAATATGCTGAAATAAAAAAAAATTAAAAAACAAAAAACGTTTATGCTTCAAAGGACACTATCAAGAAGGGTAAAAGACAACTCACAGAAAGGGAGAAAATATTTGCAAATCATGTATCAGATAAAGTTCTAGTATACAGAATATATAAAGAACTCTTACAACTCAATAGTAAAAAGACAACCCAATTTTTTAAATGGGCAAAGGATTGAGTAGACATTTCTCCAAAGAAGATAAATAAATGGACAATAAGCAAATGAAAAGATGCTCAGTTAGGGAAAGACACATCAAAACCACAACAATATACCACCTCACACCCAGTAGGATGGGTATAATAAGAAAAAAAGAAAGAAAGAAATGAAAATAACAAGTGTTGGCAAAAATGTGGAAAAATTGGAACCCTCATACACTGCTGGGGGGAATGGAAAATGACACAACCACTGTGAAAACAATTTGGCAGTTCCTCAAAGAATTAAACCTAGAGTTATCGTATAACTTAGCAATTTCACTCCTGGGTATATACCCAAGAGAAATGAGAACATATTAATATGTCCACACAAAAGCTTGTACATGAATGTTCACAGCAGCATTATTCATAATAGCCAAAAGGTGGAAACAACCCAAATGTTTATCAACTGATCAATGGATAATCAAAATAGGGTAATAAACAAGATATGGTATGGTCATATGATACCATATATTGTATGACCATACCACATTTGAATACGAATATATTCGGCCATAAAAAGGAAAGAAGTACCAATACATGCTACAACATGTATGAACCTTGAAAACACTATGCTGAACGAAAGCATCACACACAAAAGGCCACATACTGCATAACTCTATTTATATGAAATGTCCAGAACGTGCAAATATATGCAGACAAAAAGTAGATTAGTGCTTGCCAGGGATTGGGGTGTGGGAGGATGGGAGTGACTGGTAAGGGGTTTCTTTTTGGGCTTGATAAAAACATCTGGCATAAGGTAGTGATGATGATTACACAATCTTGTGAATATACTAAATCCCACTAAATTACACACTTTAAAATGGCGAATTTTATGGTACATGAATGATAGTTTTAAAAAAGCATACAAATCAACATGTAGAATATGATCCCATCTTAAAAAGAGTAGTACTTATATATTCATAAAACAAAGAATAGAGGATGTTAACAGCAATATGGATTTTTGTATGTATTATACATTCATGTATGTTCTGTAAGACTTGTATTGCTTTCTTAATTGAAAAAATGGGCAACAAAAGTTATTGAGGATAAAATAAAACAATGTACAGACTGTCCGTTTAGACTCTCCTCACGGTGGTGGAACTTCTCAGGGAATAACCAATTTGGCATCTTCCACACCTCAGCCACTAAGCTGGTAATGTGTTTGCTACCACTGGAGGACAGTGGCCTCAGCTCCCTAACCAGGCCCACTCAGCCAATGGCAGATGTCCGCAGGCATAGGCAGCCACTGGAAGGAGGAGGACAGCCAGTCACTCTATCCCCACTTTAGTGGACACAAATTCCAGGGCACAGTCGGGGGCACCTGAGCCCTCACTGTTTGGGCATGAGGCCAGGAGAAAGGAGGGGCAAGGGCTTGGGTCTGCTTCTCGGAGTAACTTCTCCTTGTGTGTAACCTTCTCCGGCACGCCCCTCTGCTCCTTCCCCTCTACTGTCCTCTCCTCTTCCTCACAAAGTCTAAGGTGACAGGCAGGGTCAAGGATGTTCAGAGCAAATCTCTCTGGAGCCCCTTCCTTCTGCTTCTTCCTCAGTTAAGCACTCATGAATAGTTACCCAAAATGCCAAGCTGGGGCTTGTTGCTGCCAGTTTTTTGTCAACTTCCGCTTTTCTCTCCAGAGTGTTTACAGAAGGCCTGTGTGTCAGAAGTCAGCCCTGCAGCAGGAGGCAGAGGCAGGGATGGGTGTCCACAAAGGCAGCCTTATTTTCCAAGGCAGCCAGAGAATTGTGGGTATTATCTTATCCAGTCTTCTCAGATGAAGGACTAAACCCAGAAAGGGGGAGCAACTTGTCCAGCATCACCCACAGAGTTGACGCCAGAGCCTGGACTAGAACTCAGATCTCTGATTCTCAGCAGTGGGGTTGTCCTTGAGAGCATCAGCCCCGGCTAGGAGCCCCAGAGCCCCAGCCAGGTAGACAAGAGCACAGCCAAGGTCAGAAATATGAAGAGACAACGATGTCCCACAGGCAAGGATGCCCAAACAGCATGACTTTGGGGGAACTGCAAGTTGTTCTGTAGGGCTGAAGGTAGAGACAAGAGACTGGTAGGCCTTGCACAAGAGGCTAATGGGGAACAGATTCTGAGGGCCTTGAGAGCTATGCTGAAAGTTTGGATTTTCTTTTGTAGACCATGGGTAAAGGTGGGACTTGAAGTCCTTTAAGCAGGGGAGCGATGTGGTCAGATTTAAATTTTAGGAAAGCTTCTTAGGTGGCCAGGCTAGGCAAGGTGACCAGAGGGCTTGGTAGTCCTTTTCCTGCTGTGACTGCCTATTTATATGTCTGGCCGGGTACTGTCTCCTTGGCAGGGGGTGATAGGCCTGGGGATGCCGGATAGTATCTGGTTCACCACTTAGGGTAGCCAGGAGTAGCAGGGAGGTGGGTTCAACTCACAAACCTCAAGCTGTTGGTAAATACTGTTTAATTCCCAGGTTACAGAGGGTAAGTAGCTGCTTTAGGGGTGAACCCAGAGTGGTGATTTATTGTCCAAACTGCTGGCTGGGTGGGGCATGTGGTGGTGGTGTACGTGTGTGTGTCTCTATGCCGAGTGGATCCAAGGAGGGGATTGGGGGAGATCAGTCTTCTAAACACATGATACAACTCCTGTGGCTATGACACGACAGGTGTCTGTCAACCTGTTCAGGCTCTTCTCTACTGTGGCAGTGGCTGTGGCCTAATAGCTGGTGGCAGGAATGGGGCTGTAACAAGACACAGCAACTGCAGAGGGGCCTCATTGATTTCCAGTCCCCAGACTAGAAGAGGACAGCTCGAGCTGCTCCAAAGAAAAAGGACAAAGGAGAGGAGTTCTGAGATGCAAGTCCCATAGGAGAGGGGACAAAGTGAGTTAAATTTCAGTAGTCAAACTGTCTGGGGCCTGATAGTCACTGTCCTAAGACATAGTCCTCTCTTACCTGTACCTTTCAGCTTCCTATTTGTTCCTTGGTATCTGCCTTAAGTGAGGTTCCTTTCAACTATAACAAAACAAAAAAATTTTTTCCCTGATTCTCCCCCAAGTTTTTGTCTATTTCTGTGCCTCCTTTGCACCACCAGGTATTTCAACAGTGGACAGTCCTGCCTCCACTTCCTCACTGCCTTGGCCCTCCTCTCCTGCTGCAATCTGGCTTCCCCCATCACCATTCTGAAATTCTGCTCTCCAAGCATACCCATTCCAGTGACAGTCCTCCCTAGGTCTCTACAATGACTGGTGCAAGGGGGTAAAAAAACTATTAGAATTTAGATTTTTTTTTTTTTTTTTGAGACGAGGTCTCACTCTGTCACCCAGGCTACAGTGCAGTGGTGTCATCATAGCTCACTATAATTTCAAACTCTTAGGCTCAAGAGATCCTCCCACCTCAGCCTCCCCAGTAGCTGGGACTATAGGTGTGAGCCACCATGCCCAGCTAAGTTTTCTATTTTTTATAGAGACAAGGTGTCGCTATGTTGCTCAGGCTGGTCTCCAACTCCCATCCCCAAGCAATCCTCCCACCTCGGCCTCCCAAAGTGCTAGGATTACAGATGTGAGCCACCACACCTGGCCTCAATTTGTTTTTTATCTTAACTGTTAAAATTTAACTTTTTGCGTTTATAATGTACATATTTAGAATTCTGCTTGTATATAGCTTATAAGTAAGCATACATATATAATTTATAAACCATCAGGGAATAAGGCTATATGCTAAAGACTTTTTATAGAAGGCCTACACTTTAAGAAAATGTTTGGAGACCACTGGTTTTCAGGATAAAGCTCAAAACCTTTGCTATGGTATTAAAGGCTGGTGAAAATTTAGCCTCAAATGATTTTGTGCTTTCTCCACCTCCCCTTATCATGCTCTAACTGTAATCAGCTACTAGCTATCTTCTAAGTGCACCACATCATGTTTTAGTTTAAAATACTTTGCACATAGTAGATGCTCACTCAGTTCTGTTAAACAACCTCTCTATAGCATTATTGTCATTCTACCAGAGCCTTGAAACTTTCCTCCTTGACTTCTCTCAAGGGCGCTGTCCTGATTTCTCTCCTGCTGCTTCAACTATTCCTTCTGTCTTCACTGGCTGCTTTTTCCAGATTCATCCTAGAAGTATTTACTGAGCCCATGCTATGTGTCAGGTACACTGACAGGTACTGAATAAACAATGGTGAACAAGACAACTAGGTCCCTCAATACCCCACAAAACTCAGTGTCCTTTCCCTTATTTACCTATCCTCAAGTAGCTGACTTCCCTTCAGAGTTTGTCTATTTCTAGCTCCTTGAATACTTCTACCTGCATATACTTCTGTCACCATGCTTGAATTGTTTCCCCTCCTTACATCTTTTTTTTTTTTTTTTTTTTTTTTTTGAGACAGAGTCTCACTGTGTTGCCCGGGCTAGAGTGCCATGGCGTCATCCTAGCTCACAGCAACCTCAAACTCCTGGGCTCAAGCGATCCTCCTGCCTCAGCCTCCCGACTACAGGCATGCCCCGCCCTGCCCAGCTAATTTTTCTATATATTTTTAGTTGTCCAGCTAATTTCTATTTTTTTTTTTTTTTTAGTAGAGATGGGGGGGGTCTCGCTCTTGCTCAGGCTGGTCACGAACTCCTGAGCTCAAATGATCTGCTTGTCTCGGCCTCCCAGAGTGCTAGGATTACAGGCGTGAGCCACAGCGCCAGGCCCCCTCCTTACATCTTTCTTTGGCCTCTACACTCAATTTCAATTTCTCTGCACTGACTGGCCCCTTTGCATTCTCGTTGATACCATTTCCCAGCCTGTATCAGAACCTGCTGCTTCTTCCTTGTAGTTATCTAATTGCTGCTCCTGCCTTTAGTCTTTCCAAGTTGCAATTCATCCTACATCTTGCTGTCTAAATCATTATTTTACAAATTATTGCCAGTTTTGCCCCATATGGGGTGCAGCTGAAGAATTTTAGGCCTACTTTTCATAGGGCATTTGAACTGCTTCACCCAGCAAGTTTCAGGGATTCTTTACAAGACTACTTAGGTTGGTGTTTGAAGGTTCAAGCTCATTATCCATTCCTGCCCTGATTTGTGCTCATTGTTCTCAGAAGACACTGTACCTACTTCTGGGTCTTCACCAGGGCCCCCCTTACCTTCTTGGCCTCTCAGTCCAACTCTCTTCTCTCGGCTCCACACTTAATACACATTGCTTTGTTTCCTACCTTCTAATTATGTCTTCTCTGCCCCAATGTTGCAGGTAACCCCCCCCCATGGCTTTCTGTAATCCAAAGTATATTGAAGTTTGCTGTGTTTTAAGGGCTGATCTGCTTTACATACATGATCTCATTTTATTTTCACAAGCCCAGGAGGTGTGTACTTTTAACATCTCCATTTATAGAGAGGTTAAGTAATTTGCCTAAGGCCAGCAGTAAGTGGCAGAACCCAAATTAGAATGCAAGTCTAACTCCAGAATTTGGGTTCCTTTCAGTAACTGCCTGTGAGACCACACAGTGGGTGTGGAATGCATGGCAGACCCCAATCTTACCTCCAGGGACTCTGAGAACCACTGCTGCACTTCAGGAAGGAACAGATGTCCTGTAGAGATAAGCCTCAACAAATATTTGTTGTGGATAATACTCCCCTCCCACAGGAATTTTTCTTTGCCATTAATGGTCTTCCATAGTGCCTGGGGTTTGTACTACCCACTTTGGCACCTGTCTATTGTCTTGTACTATTGTTTCTAATGTTGTCTTTGCCTACAGAGAATTTTTCTTATCAGGTTCAGCCTAGTCCTGTTGGCTCATGTGGAAGTGAGGCTGCAGGCCTTCACAGTAGGATCTTCCTTATCCACTGTAGAGAACCAGTGGCACTCAAATCTAAGACCTCTTTGCAGTGTTTGTCAAAAATGCACTTTGTGAATAGTTTTGGGGTAGGGCCCAGGAATCTGCATTTTAACATCCAGGTCATTCTTAGGCCACAGGCAATGGGATCAGTGTACATTCCTGCCTGTGAAGATGGCCCATTTAGGCAGGATTATTTCCTGGTATAATGATTCTCTAAACACTGCACACAGCTGAAGAATTAAACTGGGCCTCTTTTGTTTCTGGATACACCACTTGGCAGGTGTAATAACATTCTCTGACAGGCTGCTTGCCACAGGTGCATGCTTGACACGTGCATCCCGTTGGTACCATCCCCGTTCCCACTACTGCTGTCCAACCAAGACCCCTCTTATCCCCCCTCCACCCTGCAGCTGTTGCCCTCCCCCAAGCCCTCAAACCCACCCTTCCCGGTAGCCCTCCCTTCCCTTCCTCAGCTAGCAATCCCTTCCCTGCCCCCCCATACCCCTTCCCTTCCCCAGGCTCCTCCCACCTCAGAATATTTTTTTGTTCCTAAGTTTATCATGTGAGATGGGGGTGGGGTAGGAGGGCCTGGTTAAATGGAGTGATCCCTCTGCCATTCACCAGAGATCCTACTGAATGGGCACTTTTTCCATCTGAGAAAACCTTATGTTTCTACCAGAGAAATGGGCAGAGGCCTCTCTCTGGAATTTGGAGAGGTGACACTCCCGGGCACAACCCCTCAGTCTCTGCAGACATTCCAAAGCAGGCCCAACCTGCCGCGTTCCTTTGTTGGGGCACAGAGGGAATGGGATCCTACCGATAAGGTGAGAAGGTCTTCAGAGAATACCAAGATGGGCCCACCCTTCTCCCTCCTCCCTCCAATCACCTAAGGCTAAAAGGGGAGAAAAAAAACCACCAACAAAGACTTTAAGATAGTAATTCCCAGCTTTTTCAAATATGAAGCATTTTTTTTAACCAATCCGTTTTTTAATTCTTAAATTCTTGACATTACAGAACTAAACTGAAATTTATTAACATTCCACTCTTACATTTCTTATCGACAAACAGAAATAAAATTCATGAGCCAAAAAACCCAAACAAAACTAAAAACAGGGAAAAGCTTATAAAACTAAATATGGATCCCAGCATTAACAGCTGAACAGAGAATGTGATTTTTAAATTCTTAGCGGATGATAAAGTTGTGTAGAAACTGAACACTTACAAATTATTTAAAACCTGGAATCACTGACCAGAAATTACACAGTTGGATCATGGGAAAACAGCAGAAAGGGGTTATGAGGGAACCTACACTGTTCTAGCTGCACCCCATGCCCTTCTCAGAGGAAAGCCTGGCATTGATTAGATACTGGGCCAGACTAATACTGGCAGCAGAGCCAGTGATAGTAACCTGCCTACCAGAAGAGCCTTCCACTGGATTGGCAATTTTGATCTGGGCCCCGGACATCTGGCGGATCTCATTAATGTTGGCGCCTTGGCGCCCGATTATGCAGCCAATTAAGTTATTTGGAATGGTGAGTTCATGGGTGGTTTGAGTAGATGCATCCAAACTTGCCCAATAGCCTTTCACCTCTGGAGAGCTGGAGTCAATTCCGGCGAATCCGGTCCCGCCGTGCATCATGGCAAAGTGAGACTGTTGTCTTGCCACCTGGTTCAGCTTGGCCAGATCGAGCGGAGAAATGGTGTGTTGTCCTTGAATCGAGTAGGCATCTAGAGGTGGTCCCTCCAGGTCATGGGTGGCGTGAGGGTAGCCCGCAGCGTCGCTGCACCGATCTTGGCCGCCCGCGCAGATGACTGGAGAGCTGGCCGGCATGGGCTGGTACGGAATGGTCATGACTCTCCCTTGCGGAGACTGGGAGAGCGTCTCCAGCATGACCAGGCAGATCTGCTTGACACACTCGGTGACAGACTGCGGCACGCCAGCGATGGTGATGGCCCGCTCGGTGGAGTTGGGCAGCATATCCCCCGCCACCTGGACCTGGGCCCCCGTACTCTCGCGGATCTCTTTGATCTTACACCCGCCTTTCCCAATCAGGGAGCCGCACTGGGTAGCCGGCACCACCAGCCTCAGGGTGACCGGGGGCCTGCTGGCCGCCGTGCTGTTGGTCATGGAGCTGTTGATATCTTCTTCCAGCTTGTCGATGATCATAGCGAAAGCCTTAAAGATGGCATTGGTGGGGCCGGTCAGAGTGATGATTCTCTCCGGACAATTCCCCTCCGAGATGTTGATCCGCGCGCCACTCTCCTCGCGGATCCTCTTAACCGACTCCCCTTTCTTCCCAATGATGCTTCCTACTTCCTTTCCGTGCATAAGAAGCCGAATGGTGAGAGTCACATTTAGTCCGCTTTCAGTCACACCGGCATCCATGGCGAGCGGCGGGCGGCGTTCGGGGGAGTTGGGCTCGTTACGTGGTCAAGTCTTTGGCGGCTGGCGGGGGGAGGGGAGATGTAGGCCCAAAACTGCCGGCGCGAGGCGAGCGAGGGCCGCGGGAGCGAGCGGGCGCGGGCGGGAGGCCGCGGCGTAGTCGCAGGAGCGGGCGGCTGCGGCGGAGGGGGCGAGCGGGGCCGGGAGCGGCGGGCGGGCGGGTGGGCGAGGGCGCGGCGGTGGCGACTCCGGCGGCAGCCTCGGCGGTCTGGGCGGGGCGGGAAGCCCGCTTTCAACCCCGCATACCCTCTGACCCCGGAAGTGCTTTCTGCGCAGGACCCTTTGAAAAAAATGAGGACCCGTCTTTTTTAGGTCACAAGATTGCGCCAACCCCGACACGGCACATTAAAAAAAACCCTTTTAACACCGCAGTGGTGAAAATTAAGCAATGATAAAGGGAAGCTGAGAGTCCGGCAATGTTTAAAAATAAACATGTATTTTATTAACTATAACATCACTGGCGGATGACTGAAAATATTAGTGTTGTGTATAGGCGACACACATTATTTTGCCACTTCACAAATAGAGTTTATCCGCGGAGCGACACGGGCAACCCCGGCGGTAACTGCAGGCGGTAGCCGGGACGCCGCGGGTTTAAAACGTGCGCGTGAGGTGACCAGAGCGCGTGCGCGAGGGTGTGGGGGGACGGGAGGGGCAGGTGCCGTCTTCCGGGGGGGAGGGGCGGCGAGGCAAGGCCTGACTGCCGGGTGCGCGCGCGGGCGGGCACGTGGGGCCTTTTCGTCCCCGGCGTCCCGGCGCCCCGCGCCAGCCCCCACCCATGCCCCGACCCCTTGGTGGTGGCCGGTGAGCAGAAAGACTGAAACCCACCCCCTTTCGCCGCCCGAATCGCGGCTTTGCTGTTTCTGGGAAGTGCTAGAAACACGGCCATAAAAAGAATGGCGTCCATTTACATAATGCTTTGTTTGCATTTTGCAAGTTTCTGTCTGTTAAAGCCACAGAAACCCCACCTCTTGCCCTTGTGTCGTTTCTACCGCGGCATCCTTGTCAGACATTTGAAACAATAATGTGTTTCTGTGGAGGCCTCATTTATTCAGGGGGTGCCGACTGGAGCTTTGGGGAGTGCCTGCGATTTTTCCCGCGCGCTCAACGCCCGCACTGTTGCTTTTCCGCCCCTTCCCCTCAGTGCGGCCGCCGCGCCCTGCGCTCTCTGGGGCGGCCCTGATGGGGCCCGCCATCTTGAAAGGCCTTTCCTGCTGAATTCCTCCCGCTGAGGAAATGTCGCTCGAGTCACTGGTCTACGAGTTTTGGTTTCTGCCCCTTCCCCTTTCTCCTTGGGCTAAGCCAGACCAGGAAAGGCTGTGTGCGCAACGTGCTTTAGGATCCCTCGGGGAAAGAGGCTAACGTGGCGTTCTTCCGCCTCCCCCTCTTCTTTCCCCGCGGGGGCAGCCGCCATTTTTTCTGAACACAAAATGGCGACACGTGGCCTGGATTCGTCGCCAACGAGAAATTGGGGTGGGCCCGAAAGGTCTAGAAGGCACCCCCTTTATTCCCCGGGGCCAGCCCCGTTGCGAGCATTGTGACCACTCCCTCAAAGTCCCCCTGCTGGTCCGAAGCTCAGCAGGAGAATTTTAATGCGATACCCTCGCTTTAATTTGAAAAGGGAACGTGTAAAATGTAGGCAGGATACTGATTTTCTTGTTCTTTTTAAGTTTAATAATGGATAATGGAGAGGGGGCAGTAAGAAATAATTTGAGCTTCCATAGTACCAAAGCATTTGAATGAGATGGGAAATGACTGCTTTCCTAAATTTCCTAGTCCAGGCTGTCGTGCTTGAGAGACCAGGGTATCTTATAAGGCTTCCATAAAAGCAGAACAACATCCAGGAAGAGACTAGGATGCTTATGTCTTTTTCACAGGCCAGCTGGCTGGGGAATCTCAGTCTACTACAATAGGTGTTCACTTTTAGTGTACAAAGAACAGGTGTTTATTGTGCATTTGTCAGTGCCAGATTCTGTGGTAGGAATTTCACTGCATACTGCCTTTAATTTTTACCGTGATCCTCTGAGGTAGGTGTTATTGCATGATCGCTCTCTCTCTCTTTTTTTTTTTTTTAACAGAGGAAGACATTTAAACCTAGAGAGATGAAGTGACTAAGTCAAGGTCACACAGTGTCGGGGATGGAATCCAGACCTTCTGATTTCCTTACTGGTGAGCATGTCTTCCACGTTTTTTTGGTAAATCAGGATTTTAGAATTTTAATGGTATTTTGAAAGTTTAGGTGAACTTGTCATTTAAAGAACCCCTAGGGTAACTTTTTGTTGTGTAGTCTGCCCCTATTTGTATCTGAGGGCTCCCAGCTTTTCCTAATGCTATTTTATGAGATGTCTGCGTGAGGTTAGGGAGGGGGAGGTGATTCAGACTGAGCCCAAAGGCTCAGGTATCTGCCATTGTGGCCTTGTCTGTGGCACATTTGAGTCTGTCTGGCTCTGGAGGAGCAAACAACTCTGTATGACTCACTTGCTTCCCTCATCTACCCATAGGTTTGACTTCCGTCTTCCCCACCCTAACCAGGTAAAAATAAATTATTTTACTCTAGTGCCAAGCCTCCATTTCTCTGCAAAGATTGACAGGGCATGACTGTTAGATAAATCATAGTCTGTAGACTCTTCAATTCAGTGTAACACACAGCTAGTGGGCCAAGCAACAAACTTGTGCCTGGACGGGGCACTGAGTGTCTGGGTGTCAGAGATGAGGAGAAGGGCTTTTTGCCTTTATTGCCTTAATATCAGATGTCAAATTTTCCAAAGTGCTTTGACATTATTTTATGTAACCTACAAACAATTTTAGTAGATAGATACATAACAGCAACTGTGACAATAAATAGCACTAAGTGCTTACTATGTGGTAGGCATTGTTTTAAACCTTATTCTGTGCATTACTTCAGTGGCTCTCATATTTTAAAAGCAAACCACTGTAAGAAATAGATTTTACATCATGACTAAGACATATATACACACGTGTGCATAACAAAATTTTTTGCAAAATGGTACTTATCATTACTACATGCAATGTACTTGAGTATTTTCTATTCTTTATACATTAAAAAAGGACACATTATAAGTAAAGTGATTAAAAACCCATTCGTAGGTTGTGACCACTTAAACACGTTTAATCCTTACAAAACCTCCTGAAATGAGTGGTGATATTAATTTTATAGAAGTACAGACTGGTGAAGGAATTTGTCCGAGGTCACATAGCTGTTAAGTGGTAAAGTAAGGATTTGAATTTAGGCAATGTGAATCCAGAGACTAC
Source organism: Propithecus coquereli (assembly GCF_000956105.1). NCBI lineage: Eukaryota > Metazoa > Chordata > Mammalia > Primates > Indriidae > Propithecus > Propithecus coquereli. The sequence goes on from NW_012147986.1 coordinate 3,150,686, forward strand.
ATGCTTAATCACTAAGATGGATGTAGACTCTGCTGAGGGCCTTGTCTTATAGGGAGACAGAACAGATTAGGGAATTACAAATATTAGTAAGTGTAAAAAACGCATGTGACAACAAAAGGACTAAATTGCATATAATCAAGGAGTGTCCTGATTTAAAGCAGTCTCATCCTCTAAACCTGTAACTTATCTTCTTTAAAGAAAATTTTATCCATCAGGTTGTTCTTCCCAAGATTGTCTAATTTAAGTCTTTTCTGTCTGAAATATTTCCTTAATTTCTTCTTTTCTGAGTACCTCTAGGACTCAGTGCATCTTCTCAATGAAGCCTTCCCTTTTTTAGCTCCCCCAGCCCTCAGCTTCCCTCCTTCTTCTAGAGTCCTACAGCCTTTTCCTTCAGTAGCCCACATTTGACTGTTGATTAAGTTGTAATGTGTCTTTGAGTTGATAATGTGTTATATAGGCCACAGGCTACCTTGGATGATGCTGCGATCTGGCAAAGAGGTCACTGGACTTTGGAATCTCAGGCGGTGGGCCCTAGCCCCCACTCTGCCACTGACTAGCTGGGAGACTTCTGCAACCCAGTTCATCTCTCTGGGTCTCAGTTTTCCCGTCTGTAAAACAAGAGATTAAATGATCTCTAAGGCCACTTCTAATTCTGTCCAAAGAGTGATGATATTTGATGATCTTGGTTGTTTATTCCCTTAGGAAAGAGTTATTTATCCCTGGGGAGACGATTTATGTAAATATTTTCCTCACTTTTGGTAAATTTTCTACTCCTTGCTCAGACTTGCATTATCTTGTGGATACCTGAATGAATTCCATACAACCCATTTTATAGATGAAGCCACTGAGATGTGGAACAACTGACTGAATAGTCACTGCCCCACCCCTGGAGCCTCACATATGACTCTTCTTCTCCCACTCAGTGACCACACATTGATTAAGGGGTTTAATAAGGCTGAGAAGGTGAGTCAGGCTTAGACTTTGGAAATTAAACCACAGAATTTATGCTCTATTCAGAGAAATGCTTTTGCTTCCTCTTACATTAAGTTGGTATATTATGTAAAACCTTTCAAAGTGATTTCACATGACTTGTTTAATCGTGACAGACAGCTTTGCCAGTAAGATTATTATTTTGCTCATTTTACAGAAGAGCCATCTTTGGATCAGAGGAGCAAAGTGACTTACCCAAGGTTGCACAGCTTGTTAGGGCTTGTGCTGGGCCTCTTGACTCCTGGTTGTGGATTTTTCCTTTTCTTGGCTTCTGATGCTTGTGGCATGGACTTTGACGTGTGGGATAACTTTACCACAAACTCAAAAAGCTTTCCAGCCAGTCTTTATTTTTCTGTCCTAAAACATCCAATGCATTTATCTTAGGCTCCTGACTCTTTCAGTTTAAGAGAATCTCTTCTCTCTTGTTCTTTGGTTTACATTTATGGGTTTTGGAAGGGGTGGGGATGATTCCTCAACAAGACTCTCTTAAGTTCCCTGCGGACAAGGACCAGATCATTCTCTAATCTGCTTAGTTCATCAAGAATACTACAGCTATTTAAATTTGCTCTGCCAACATGCAGCATTTTTTCAAAAACATGGTTTCTTTTTCTTTCCTCCTTTGGATCTATCTTTCTATTACTTTTATTTAAAATAATAGAGACTGGGCGTGGTGGCTCACGCCTGTAGTCCTAGCACTCTGGGAGGCCGAGGTGGGAGGATCCTTTGAGCTCAGGAGTTCGAGACCAGCCTGAGCAAGAGCGAGACCCCGTCTATACTAAAAATAGAAAGAAAATTAGCTGGACAACTAAAAATACATAGTAAAAATTAGCCGGGCATGGTGGTGATGCCTGTAGTCCCGGCTACTTGGGAGGCTGAGGCACAAGGACCACTTGAGCCCAGGAGTTTGAGGTTGCTGTGAGCTAAGCTGATGCCATGGCACTCTAGCCTGAACAACAGAGTGAGACTATGTCTCAAAAAAAAAAAAAATAAAATAATAGTAAGTTCAGAGGGCTTTGCCCCTATTACTTTCTAGGTTACTATAGCCTAGAAACATGTCTTACCCACTTTGTAGATAGTAACAATTTGACTTCATGTGCTGGTTTCCCTACGCTGCTGTTATGAGATCACTTCTCGGTTCCCTGAAAAACGTAAGAAATATGTTGGTGTAGTTTGCAGAAGTGACCAGGAGATACAGCAACATCCTTGGCTTAAGTTCTCCCAATTGGGCAAAGCCATTCCCATGGATTCCCCATGGTACCTCTACTTGAAATAAGCTGTGAGGAAGGGAGTACAGAGAAAAGTTAAAGGAAAGAATGCGAACAGAATGCAAATACAAAGTATAGAAAACAAGGAAGGGAAAAAGGCAGGAAGAGGAAAGAAATAAGAGAATAGGCTAGAAAGAAGAGGAAAATACAGGATCAGTGGAAAGGAGGTGAAGAGAACAGTCCAGAGGTCGTTAGCCCCTCCTGTGGTGTGAAAAGCATAGGCTGCTGTGCTGCACCAAGGAAGAGCAGCTGGTGCGATAACTCCTCCTGAGCTGATCTTGGGGAGTGTGTGCTTCCCTTTTTTATCCTCTATTTTCAATATTTTGTAGGGGAAATCTCTTTGTTTCTGTTATCAGGTGGGGATGTGATCATCTGCCAATACTTTTAATATTAGCCTTGTTCAGTTGGTTTATCAAGTAAGATGTGTTACAAAAATCACAGAAGGTATTTGAGGTCAAATTCATTTTATTCCCTTATTCATCCAACAAATAATTATTGATTGCATTGTATGTCGCAGACACTAAGGATATAAAAATGAGATCCTGTCCTTGCCTTCAAGATGTTTGCTAGTCTGGAGAGGGAGACAAACAAGCGACACAGTACAGTGTGTTAAACATTAGGATGTGAGTTAATAGAGGGTGCTAGGAGAGCACAGAAGTGGGCCCTCGATTCAGCCTTAGAGGGTATCCAGGAAAGCTGTCTAGATAAATTGACATCTTGTCTGAGTCCCAAATAGCAGAGTGCAAGGTAGAGAGCAGGGAAAGGTGTTCCAGGCAAAGGGAGCAAAGGCCCAAAGGCAGAGAGAACATAGTCCGTTCAGAGGTTGTAGCCATTTCAGGAAGATACGAAGGATGTTTGCATCATCCGATTTTTGGTGATTATCGTTCTACTGCTTCACAAATGTGGATTATTGAAACGTGGCTATGCTTGCTGTAGCACAGAATGTTAAAGGCCTTGTTTTATAGCAGTTACTCTCTTAAGATGAAGACATCAGAAAATGCGCTTCCTGTCTAGAGATTCTAAGAAGAAAATTAAGCCCAACCTTTGAATTAACAAATGATTAGTATAGTAAACCTCTGTCCGATAAAAGAAAGAAGGGACATACCCTTTTCTCATCCAGCTTTTTTTTTGTTTTTTAAATAGAGATGGGGTCTCACACTGTCACCCAGGCTAGAGTGCAGTAGCACGGTCACAGCTCACTGCAACCTCAAACTCCTAGGCTCAGGCAATCCTCGCACCTCAGCTTCCTGAGTAGCTGGGACTACAGGTGTGTGCCACCATACTTGACTAATTTTTCTTGCATTTGTAGAAATAAGATCTTGCTATGTTGTCCAGGCTGCTTTTGAACTCCTGGCCTCAAGTGATCCATGACCTCCCAAAGTGCTGGGGTTACAGGTGTGAGCCACTGTGCCCAGCCTCATCCAGCTTTTGAATCTAATTGTGTTCTGTTTTGTTTTTAAGGAGGGATGTGTGTGGAAATTTCAGATCTTTGTTAAGCTGGTTAGGATGTTTGAATTAGTGGGAAGGAAAAAGAGTTCAAGAATGATTGCTAAAAATTACCTGTTGGGTACAGTGTATACTATTTGGGTGATGGGTACACTAAAAGCCCAGAGTTCACCATTCTACAGTTCATCCATGTAACTAAAAACCACTTATGTTCTTAAATCTATTGAAATAAAAAAGAATGAATGCTACTTTATGGCAAAACAAAAGAAATACATTTAAATAACTCCGTTCTATGATCCCACCTACTGAGCACAAGCAAGACTTAGTCAAGGACTTTGTTTCAGAGAGACAATTACTTCAACCAGGCAAAGCATTTGTTCATCATTATTCACTGTGTAAGATTTGTGTCCAGATTAAGAGCATTGATTTCTATTTTTGTATTTTAGAGACATGGATAGAGCTGCATTAAACAGAAACCTTATGTGTGTTCATTGGACAATACTGGGATTTTACCTGGATTAAAAGAGAAAAAAAA
>NW_012147986.1:3155801-3157712 GCF_000956105.1 Propithecus coquereli
TTTGAGACAGAGTTTTGCTCTGTTGCCCAGGCTGGATTGCACTGGTGTGATTATAGTTCATTGCAGCTTCAAACTCTTGGGCTCAAGTGAGCCTCTTGCCTCAGTTTCCCAAGTAGCTGGGACTACAGGCACTTGCCACCACACCTGGCTAATTTTTTCTGTTTTTAATAGAGACAGGGTCCCGCTCTTGCTCAGGCTGGTCTCAAACTCCTGAGTTCAAGCAATCTTCCTGCCTCAGCCTCCCAGAGTGCCAGGATTACAGGCGTGAGCCACTGTGCCCGGTCTGATTTTATTTTATTTTTTATTTTTTGTAGAGACAGATTCTGGCCATGTTGCCCAGGCAAGTGTCAAACTCCTGGTCTCGAATGATCCTTGTACCTCAGCCTCCCAAAGTGCTTGGATTATAGATGTGAGCCACTGTGCCTGGCTGTGAACTCAGGACTCTTATATCCACCTGTCTACTGGCTACCTCCACTTGGGTGTCTAATAGCTTCCTTTTTTCTTTTTTTTTAAATTTTAGAGACAGGGTCTTGCTCTGTTGCCCAGGCTGAAGCATGGTAGTGCAATCATAGCTTATTGCAACTTCGAGCTCTTGGGCTCAAGGGTTCCTCCTGCCTCAGCTTTCCCAAGTAGCTGGAACTATAGGCACATACCACTGTGCCCAGCTAATTTTTAAATTTTTTGTAGAGACGAGGTCTCACTATGTTGCTTAGGCTGATCTCAAACTCCTGGCTGGAAACAATCCTCCTGCCTCAGCCTGCCAAAGTGCAGGGATTATAGCGATGAGCTACTGTACCCAGCCAACTTCTTGAACTTTATTAAAAAAATATAACTCCAGAACTTTTCCTCTCAAACCTGCATCTCTGGAAGTTCCTCCCCATCTCAGTTTCAGTTGTATCAAATATATAGAGGAGTCTCCCTTGATTCTGTTCTTTTACTCTCCTCATTTATTCCACTCACAGGTCCTGTCTGCTTCATCTTAAAATACATCCAGGATTTGAACACTTCCTACCACCTGCGCTGCTGCTGTTGGAATATTAGCCTTCTAAATGGTCTTCCTCCTTTTGCTCTTGGTCCCCTCAAGTCTAATTTTAACGGAGGCCACAATAATCTTTTTAAGTGTATATCAGATCATGCCACTGCTCTGCTGAAAACTGTCTACTGGGTACCAGATTAAAATCCCACTCAGATTAACAACTAGCATCCTTACCATGGTCTATAAGGCAGCACCACCCTCTCCTGGCTGCTCTGACTTCATCTCCTACCACTTCCCCTTGTGCTCTAGCCACACTGCTCTCCTTGCACTTGCTCCAGCATGCCAGGCCTTGGGGCCTTTGTAGTTGCTTTTTCTGCCTGGAACACTGTTCTACCAGATATGGCCTTTTCCCTTACCTCCCTCAGGTTTCTGCTCACCTGTCACCTAGTCAGTGAAGTATTCCTTGACCATCCTGTTTAAAGTAAAAGCTATCTCTCCACCCTCTGCCTTACCTGTCCCCCTTCCTTACTTTATTTTTCTCCATAGCACTTACTGCTATTTGACACACTATTTATTTATTCATTCATTTATTGATTATTTAACAAGTACTTATTGAGTGCTAACCTACTATATGCCAGGAACTGTTCTAGGGACTCTATCATAGTTTTTTATGTGTCACCCTCCACTAGAATGTAAATTTCATGATGGTTAGGACTGTGTTTTACTCTTTGCTATATTCTCACATCCTAGAACAGTGCCTAGAACATAGGAGTTGAATGAGTAAATGTATTCAATTTTTAAACAAAAATATATGGAATAAATAGAGGGCTGTGTACCACATAAGGAGGGGAAGATGTATATGAATAAGACCTTATTCCTGCCCTCAAGTTGCTAAGAGTTAATAAATTGCTTATTTTGACCAGAACAGTACTGTG
>NW_012147986.1:3157762-3158240 GCF_000956105.1 Propithecus coquereli
CAGCACCACCCTCTCCTGGCTGCTCTGACTTCATCTCCTACCACTTCCCCTTGTGCTCTAGCCACACTGCTCTCCTTGCACTTGCTCCAGCATGCGAGGCCTTGGGGCCTTTGTAGTTGCTTTTTCTGCCTGGAACACTGTTCTACCAAATATGGCCTTTTCCCTTACCTCCCTGAGGTTTCTGCTCACCTGTCACCTAGTCAGTGAAGTATTCCTTGACCATCCTGTTTAAAGTAAAAGCTATCTCCCCACCCTCTGTCTTACCTGTCCCCCTTCCTTACTTTATTTTTCTCCATAGCACTTATTGCTATTTGACATACTATTTATTTATTCATTCATTTATTGATTATTTAACAAGTACTTATTGAGTGCTAACCTACTATATGCCAGGAACTGTTTCAAGCTCTGAGGTAAAACACTGATCCTGACTTGAGGTGTAGACTGACATTAAATAGCCACAAATACTCTGATATACTCT
>NW_012147986.1:3158290-3163772 GCF_000956105.1 Propithecus coquereli
TAAGGAGGGGAAGATGTATATGAATAAGACCTTATTCCTGCCCTCAAGTTGCTAAGAGTTAATAAATTGCTTATTTTGACCAGAACAGTACTGTGTTCTCCAGCAGAATAAAGTGCTACATCATTCTGGAATTGGGGAGGTGAGGACTGGTGTGCAGGGGTGTGGATATCATCAGAGATGAAGTCCTGCTTTGTCAGGCTTATCAATAATTTGCACTCTTTCTGGGAGCGCAGGATTGGTGATAGCTCACTGCATTATTGGCTTTTTAGTTCACAGTTCCTGTTTGGTCTTCTCTTGTTAGAGCAGTTATGGCCTTTTCAAGAGTTTCTTAAAAATCCTATTATCAGTCTTGATTCTTTTTGGGTAACTGCTAGGTACCTTCTAACAAAACCACCTCCTCCCAGGATAAGTGAATGAAAGAGTTTACCAACTTTACCTTCCTCTGTCAAAGTTCTTGAGTTCTTTACTGGTAACCCGCGTATTAGCTATGTGATCTTGAACCTCTCTGAACCTTAGTTTTTGTACCTTTCAAATGACAAATGACGTGATCTTTCTTCTTGTGAGGATTGAATGACTAATATACTAGTTTTGAGAACGGGAGAGTGGAATGGGGAAGGGAAGTAGAGGACTGACAGTTTCTTTCTTTTAGTAAATACTGTGTATCTCTGCTTTATTTTGAAAAATAAATTTTTATGAGTATTTTTTTTCTAATCAGAGTAATAAAGATTTTATTTTTTAAAAACAAAGACTTAATGTGGTGGCTCATGCCTGTAATCCTAGTACTCTGGGAGGCCGAGGCGGGCAGATTGTTTGAGCTCAGGAGTTTGAAACCAGCCTGAGCAAGAGCGAGACCCCGTCTCTACTAAAAATTGAAAGAAATTAATTGGACAACTAAAAATATACAGAAAAAATTAGCTGGGCATGGTGGCGCATGCCTGTAGTCCCAGCCACTTGGGAGGTTGAGGCAGAAGGATTACTTGAGCCCAGGAGTTTGAGGTTGCTGTAAGCTAGGCTGACGCCACGGCACTCTAGCCCGGGCGACACAGTGAGACTCTGTCTCAAAACAAACAAACAAACAAACAAAACAAAACTAAAAAAACAAAGACTTCAGTATATCGTTTTTATAGAGAAACAGGTTTCTAATAAATATTTCCCTATCTTTCCACTCAGGTACTTATTGCTACATTACATGAGGGAAATGAAATACTAGAACCCTACCCCATGCTACTCAGTGAGGTGGTAGCGAGGTAAGAAAACAACCCTTTCCCTTAAGAAGAAATTGCAACTTAGGAGGTTGTAATCTTTGGGAGAGGCTCAAAGGGATTGATGATGATGATAACAGCAATAACAGTAATGGGTAATTTTGATAAGCTGTGCTAAGGCACTGTGCCAAGCGCTTCTTGTGGATCATCATCTTTTAACAACTGTAGCCATCAGTACTGTGAGAAGCAGAGCAGTGTAGGAGTAAGGAGCATAGACTCTGGGATCAGACCTCCTGCACTGACATCTCAGCTTTGCCAGTAACTGACTGTGTGGCCTTGAAGAAGAAAACTGCCTCATTTTCCTCATCTGTGCAGATGGTCCCTGACTTACAATACTTCGACTTAACAATTTTCAACTTTATGATGGCACAAAAGCAATATGCATTAATTAGAAACTATGCTTCAAATTCTGAATTTTGATCTTTTCCTGGGCTAACGACATGTGGTATGATACTCTCTCATGATGCTGGGCAGCGTGATCACGAGGGTAAACAGCTAATAGTGTATTCTACACAGTTTACTGTATTTAATAAATTATACGAGTTATTCAATACTTTATTATAAAATAGGCTTTATATTAGATGATTTTGCCCAACTACAGGCTAATGTTAGTGTTCTGAGCATCTTTAAGGTAGGCTAGGCTAAGCTATGATGTTCGATAGGTTAGGTATAGTAAATGCATTTTTTTTTTTTTTTTTTTTTTGAGTTAGGGTCTCACTCTGTTTCCCGGACTAGAGTGTGGTGGCGTGATCATAGCTCACTGCAACCTCAAACTCCTAGGCTCAAGCAATCCTCCTTCCTCAGCCTCCTGAGTAGCTGGGACTACAGGCATTCACCACCACACCTGGCTGATTTTTTTCTGTTTTTGTTAGAGATAGGGTCTTGCTCTTGCTCAGGCTGGTCTCGAGCTCTTGACTTCAGGTGATCCTCCTGCCTTTGCTTCCCAGAGTGCTAGGATTACAGGCATTGGCCACCTCGCCTGGCCAGTAAATGCATTTTTGATTTAAAGTATCTTTAACTTAAGGTAGGTTTATCAGGATGTCTCATCATTGTAAGTTGAGGAACATCTGTATCTGTAAAATGAGGTGAATGGTAGTACCTGCTTCCTAAGGATGTTGTGATGGTTAAACGACATAAGCCATGTAAAGTGTTTAGCATAGTGCTTGGCACATAGAAAGTGCTCACCAAATGTCAGCTGTTATCATAATTAAAATAGTTGTTATCCTCATTTAATAGATGGAGAAACAAAGGCTTAGAGAGAGGTAAAGTAATTCACCTAAGTCACATAGCATATAAATAATGGAACCAGTTTGCACCCAGGCAGTTAAACTCCAGAGCTTTTGCTCTTAATTATTAAACTGCATCCCTTTAGTAGGTTGAGGGGCAGAGACAAAAACTGCATGTCATTGAACTTGACTTGAGTGTAAGTATAAAGGTCAGGCTTGGGTTTTGACCTGTTGAAGCTTCATTGTGATCTTAAGCATCTTATCACCATAGTGAACTTCGATTATTCTCTGAGTTGATTCTTCCCTAGATCCAAAGAAATGAATGATAGGTTAGTTATGTTCTCCTGCTGAGGGGTTGGGTGCTCCCTGGGCCAGTAAATGGAGCTAAAACAACATGTGTCTCAGTGTTCTTTGGACCTGAAGTAGGAGCTTGTCCTGTCTTTCTTGTTATTATGCTCGTCTCTCTTCTTAATATGACTGGTAATGGTGAGAAGCAAAGCAGTGTACACACTGAGAACTTTCTACATGCTGTGTACTTCACATGGATTATCTCATTTAATCCTTAAAATAATCTTATAAGTAGTCACTCCTATCCCTATTTTGCAGAGTCAAAGAGAGGTTAGGAAACTTGCTTAAAATCATATAGTTAATAAGTGGTAGAGTTGGGATTTGAATAGATCTGGCTCCAGAGTCCATGCTCTTAACCTCTGCACCTTACTGCTATAGTCTTCTTTTACCTGTGTAAAGTAGGTAGTATGGGCTGTATGGTTTAAGAGGTAGTAGGGCCAGTTCTGTTTTTCTCATCTGGAAAATGGAAAGATTTTGACCACTGAACTAGGAATAAGAAGGCCTATGATCTTGTCTTGACTCAGTCACCAGCTTGCCATATCTAGGACTTCACTTTTCTTAGCCTTATTGTCCTCATTCATTAAACAAAAGGGTTGCTCTAGGTGGTTTCTGAGGTCCCTTTGAATGCTGATGTTCTGGTAAGTAAAAAGAGTAACACACCTGCTCAGCTCCTAGAGTTTGGGGCAGTGCTATTTGTGAGGTCTTTGGGAATCAGCCTTGTGCAGGGAAGATGCCAGATTCTAGGGGAAGGGATGAGCCACCTTCTTGAAGTAGGTAGGTCTGGGCTCTTTTTTGAGGCTAGTTTCTAAGGGAACTCAGCCTCTGGCCAGCAGCAGCCAGGAGTGCTTTGGTTGAGGCTTGGTATAGGTAACTAAAACAAGCAGTACATTTAGGTTTCATTTCCTGCTCCCCCCTTTTCCTTTCCCTTTCCTTTTCAAGGTGCTAGTTTTATTTTTTTATTTTTTCATACGAAGGTGGGGAGTGAGGTTCAATTTCTTCTTTTTTGTTTTTTTTTTTTTTTGAGATAGAGTCTCACTCCGTTGCCCTGGGTAGAATGCAGTGATGTCATCATAGCTCACTGAAACCTCAAAACTCTTGGGCTTAAGGGATCCTCCTGCCTCAGCCTCCCGAGTAGCTGGGATTATAGGTGCATACCACAATGCCTGGCTCATTTTTCTGTTTTTAGTAGAGACAGAGTCTTGCTCTTGCCAGGCTGGTCTCAAACTCCTGAGCTCAAGAAATTCTCCCGCCTTGGCCTCCCAGAGTGCTAGGATTACAGGTGTGAGCAACCGTGCTTGGCCAAGCTGCTATGTTTGAACACTTTCATGTGTCATACGTTGTTTTAAGTGCTTAATTAACAAAGTATTATATTATTTAATCTTCATAGTAATCTCATGAAATAGGTACTGTAATCACTCTACATTTACGGATAATGGAACTGAGGCAAATAGTTAAATAATTTGTCCACTTTTACTCAAGTAGAAATTAGTATCAAACCTATACTTTTAGCCACAAGGTTGAACTGCCTAGTTGGATCTTAAAAAAAAATAAACGGAAGGAGGACCGTAGTTATTTTTTAATGTTTTTTTGTTTGTTTTTTATTCTTGTTTTATTTAAAATAATAGACTCCTGGAGCTGGAAAGAGCCTTTGAAGTAATTTAATACAATCTCCTTATCTCCAGTCTGCCATCCAGTTACAGGAATGCTTTCTGTTGTCCCCTTGACAGATGATCATACAAGTTGTCTTTGAATACCTCCATTGATGGGGGAGCTCATTACTTCTTGAGTACATTATTATATTGTTGAGTAGCTCTAATTGGTAGAAAGTTATTTCTTGTTTTGAATCAAAATCTAATTGAAACTTTTTACTAATTTTAGGTCAGTCCCTAGAACCATACTGGGTAAGTATAATTCATATTCCACATACCAGCCTTATGAACCTTTGAAGACAGTCTTCCTCTTTATAAAGCATATTTCCTGTCTTTCATAGATAGCATCTACTCTTACTGTCAATTCAGATGAGTCTGTGCAAAAGCAACCTCTACCTTTCACTATTTTGCAAATACAGCCTAACAAATCTGTGCTTCATTTCTTGTGATTGTTTAGGCACAAAGTGAATGGACTTGCCCACATCCTTGGAGAGTCAGTGATGGTGAGCTAAGTCTTTGTAATTGCATATGAGTCTGGAGAGTTTGTAGTCTCCTACTCTTATAATCTTTAGGAGGTCAGTCAGTCTGCTGCCCTACACACTCCATCTGAGCTCACAAAATGGCTGGAAGTTTATCTGGGCACTTGACAAATTGCATTTACTTCATCAGGCCACTAGGTGATGAACAACTCAAACCCAGACTGCCAGGGACTGTTGTGTACAGGACAGTTTCTGTTTGTACTTAGAAAGGCCATCAGAAGTCATCCTGTCCAACTTCATTGAAAGGTTTTTTGTGGAGAGGTAAATGTTTCTTGTATACTTTGTCTTTCCTGGCTTTGTTCTAATTTAAAATATTAATTGGCCAGGACATTTCTTTGAGTGATTTTCATAGGATGGGAGCATGGGTGGTACTTTGAAAGTCTTTATATGTCTAATTTCTTTCTTTTTTCTTTTTATTTCTTTTTTTATTTTATTTTTTTTGAGACAGGGTCTCATTT
>NW_012147986.1:3164552-3166081 GCF_000956105.1 Propithecus coquereli
TTCTTTGATTAACTAGACATTTATTGTATTGAATAGTGCTCCAGTGAGAGGGCCATTATGAACAACTTAGAAATTTTTTATTGAGACAGGAATTTTGCCAAGGGTTCATGGGGAAATGAAGGAAGATGTGATAAAATTCATCGCGATTAAAATGTGGCCCATGTGAAGGACTGAAGACTTCACAAGTCTCCTGGTATCCTAGTTATTGGAGCTACCCAAAAGCTCTAAAACTTAATACAACAAGGAAGTTGCTTGAGCACCTGGAGAATTAGATTTTTAGTGTCAGGAGTTGGATAAGTGTGGTCATGCCCTGCTGTAAATATTGGAAAATAATATACATGGCATTTGAAGGCTTGGAGACAGACACCATAAACCATGTCTTATCAGTGGTCTGGTTTCTGTTTTGAGTTCCAGCCTGGGACACTTTTCTGCTGGGAACCACCTGTTCCTGGCTCTGTTGATCTTTGGATTTCCCCAGCCCTTCAGTCCCTTTCAGTTTTGAAATGAAACCTACCCCAGAGGGCGAGGTCAGGTACCGAGAGGACTTTGACAGCTCACACCGTATTGTTTTTTTTCCAGAGCCGTCTGGTACGTGACTGCATGAGGTGTGAGGCTCAGCAGGCTCTGATATGGACTAATTGATGGTGAATCAGCTGTTGGGTAAGGCCTGGAGAGTGTCATTTTTTTGGGTAACCAGGAAAACACGACCAAATACGTTGTGTTTCATCTACAGACAGTTGAAAGTTAAGAGCACAATCACCAGACAGCTGCCCAGGACCTCTCTGCCTCTGGTTTGCTGAAGAAGGAAAGGCTTTATTTCAGCTTCATCTCTCCTCATTTGTAGGTCCTTCTGTCTGTTCAAGCCTGTGGCTTCCTTCTGCTGCTCCAGCTTCTACACCTTTATATACTGTGCCTCTTGGAATTGCTGCGAATTGCTGCTTTGGGAACTAACTCTTCTAGATACCCCTAAACACCTCCCTCCTCCAACCAGACTCTTCACAGAAGAGTCCTCTTCCCTTTGCTGTAAACCTCGTTTCCACCAGATTACAGCACTTCACTTGGAATCTTTACAAGTGGAACTAGCTTTTACTTCAGCTCACTCCATGCCACTTCCTCCCTGACTTTGTTTGTCTTCTAGTCTCATTTTCCAGCACTCCAGAGCTGCTTTCAGACCTTCATATACTTTCAAATACCTTTTTGCCTTTGAGATGTATGCCGGCCAGTAAGGCCACCTGATTGCTGTCCTTGAGGCAGGCATCTGCATCCATGTCCCTTGTGTTTGTTTAAGACTTTGGTGTCTCATCTCCCCTGCTGTGGCCCAGGCTTGGGGATTGGTGGGCAGGGCTGGGCTTGGGCCAAGGATTCAGGGTGGAGTGTGGAATTAGGGGGCTTGGTGTTAGCGTTGCAGATATGGGCAGGTGGGAAGCTGATGATGTGAACATCAAGAAGGGTGGCAGGGATAGAGAATTTAGCATTTGAAGCAAAAGATGTCCTTTGTAGGCTATCTTCTGTGCCCATTCTTTTTTGAA
>NW_012147986.1:3167376-3188724 GCF_000956105.1 Propithecus coquereli
AGGCTGGTCTCAAACTCCTGGCCTCAAGTGATCCTCTCACCTTGGCTTCCCAAAGTCCTGGGATTACAGGTGTGAGCCACTGCGCCTGGCATCTCCTTGGTCTTTGGATGGCTGGCTTTTTAAAATTGAGATATCTGCTTTTAAATGTTATCTCCTGAGACAGGCCTTCTCCTGACCACTTAATGATTCTAAAGTGGCCACCCATATACTTTCTATCACATCACCTCGTTTTAATTCTTTGCATAGCATTTAACAATATCTAATATTTTTCTGGTTTATTTGCATATTTGTTTATAGTCTTTTCCAATTAGAATATAAATTTTCTGAGAACAGAGATATTATTTGTTTTATTCACTATTGTATTCCTAGCACAATAATGTGCTAGGAGTGTGCCTAGGACAATGCCTGGCACATTATTGAAATTCAGTGAATAATAAAACAGCCTTATATGTCTTATGAGGCCTTTCTTGGCTTCTCTAACACCATCTGTGTCAGTACACTCTCTACGTCACCTCCCATCCACCAACTCATCCCATCTCTTTAGATGTACTTTCTTCCTGCAGGGCCTTTGCATATACTGTTCCCTATGCCTAGAACACCCTTCCTCAAATGCCATGCCACTGCCTAGGTAGCTCCTGTTCATCCTTCAAGTTATAGCTTACATGTAGCTTCACCTCACTAGCCTTCTTGATCGTACAACTCTGTATGCATTGCTATTAATTATTGTATAATTAGTTGTCTGTGTCCTTCACTAGACTGTAACTTCTGTAGGGCAAAAGCCTGTGTTGTACTCACCGTGAATTCCTAGTTGTAGCTGACCAGCAGTGGCTAGAATGATCCTTGAAATTGGGGTAGTAGGAGAGGGGGATGCAGTATCAGGGGCAGCACCTAAGGGCTAGGAAGTATACTTTATGATGTTAGGATGAGGTCTAGACATTTGGCTCCTTCTCCTTATTTCATCATCTTTGGTGACTCCAGTGTTTGTCTGAGATGACCGTTCTAACATACTTGAGGTAAACCATGTAAGATATGTGTCTCTCTCCTAGTCATATTCATGAAACCAGGGTAAGCTTGCTGGGGGACTTGCCCATGAATGGGACATGTGTGCTGAGGATAAAGGTTGAGGATCTGGATAGTCAGATTGTTTACTCCAGGTAGCTGAAGGCAGAATAACTGATAGTTGAGTAGAATCTTAATCAAGGAAGAAAGCAAAAGGCCTGAGGGATAAGGTGAGGCAAGGCTGAAACAGGAAGCTGAATCATTAAGTCAGAAACCTAGAGAATTCGGATAGTGGGTGGAGTGTAAGAAAGAACAGGGCAAGCAGTTCAGGATTAGGGTCAGATATAATCTTGGGGATTACTTAAATCATCTTTTAGCATTCTTCTTTAGTTTGGAACCAGCTTTTGGATTATAGGAAGGATCAGGTAGTTTATATACAACTGTTTGAGTGAGGTTGCATATTATTTTGTGTTTTATGTGCTCTTTACTTTAAAAATAAATCCTCAGAAATCCTACCTTATCTTTTTCCCCCACCTCAATTTCTGCTGCCAAGAGCCTGCCTTCCATTCTTTTTTTTTTTTTTTTAATTTCAGCATATTATGGGGGTACAGATGTTTAGGTTACATATGTTGCCCTTGCCCCCACCCCTTTCCATTCTTTTAAATAGATCAGGTTCAACTTGCTCGTCTTTGAAACAAGTTTTCTATACCAAAGCTTACAGCAGTCCTAGAGCTTCCTTCAGGTAGGGTGAAGGGAGTGAGCACCCCTTCAGGATACCTCCTCCCACTGACTGAGGTGTGGTAGCTGGCCTCAGTAGCCTCAGGAGTTTAGGACTCTGCTCAACCTGAATCTGTGGAATTTCTCTCTAAGTTTTGGGGAGGGACATGAGAGCATAGACTATAAGGTGGGACTCTATCAGTGAATCATAGTAAAAAATAGTGGAAGACTGGCTAGATGTGCATGGATGGCAGGATCCGAGGGTGTATAGGAGTGGGTGTCAAGGTATCTGGCCTGGTCCTTGAATTTATGGCAGGGTTAGGGGACACTGATGTGCCAGGTTGAGTGTCTTGATGAGTAGTGCTAGTCATTAACCCTTAGTGGTGTTCTGTGTGTTTTCCTGTTAGAGCCTGGAGCTCTTCTGCAGGCTGACAGGGAATCATGAGGGTAGAAACAATACTTACCAAGGAGGGGTGTATTCTCTTTTGAAGGGTAGGTGGAATTATTGTGTGCATGGATCAGGCAGTCTATGGCCTAGTTATCTGGACTGTGTGAGGCAAGACCCCTAAACTCCCCTCCTAGGGCTCTGCTGGGAAAACCAACCTAAAAGAGCTGGAGATTACAACCATTGTTAGTGATTTCCCTAAGAGTGCTCCTTATCTTTTGCTTGTTCTCTCTGCTGTTAAAGCCCCATGCTCTGATGTCCTGCCTCCTGTTTTCTGCTTTGAGACCTTCAAATTCCATAATCCTCTCAGAGTTTTCTCTCTCTCTCTCTCTTTTTTTTTTTTTGATTTTTTTTGAGGCTTGAGGCTATGTTGCATCTGCCAGAGTGCAGTGGCTATTCACAGGCATGATCATAGTATGCTGTAGCCGCTAACTCCTGGACTCAAATGATCCTTCTGCCTTAGCTTCCTGAGTAGCTGGGACTACAGGTGCTACCACGCCCAGCTCAGACTTCTCTTTCTGGATTACGCACTCAATGGCCAGCTTGACTCTTTGGCTCTACGTAGTCTCCTAATTATGACATTGCCAGCCAGCTTCAAGTTAAGTTTAACTCCATTAGCTCTGTTCCTAGAGCTATGGTTTTGAAGCTTTAACGCATCAGAATTACCCATGGGGGCGAGAGTGGGAGGCCAGATACTTGTTTAAAATGCACATTCCTGGTCCCTATGCCTAGTCTTCTGATTCAGTAGGTATGGAGTGGTGACTAGGAATCTGCAGTTTGTTCAGCCTTCCAGGTGATTCTGATACTACTCATCATCTGCAGACGATATTTGGAGAAACTCTGACTTAAAGGACTCTGCCACCTCCCTACCCTTAAAGGGATGAAAAGGGATTTGAATTCTTTACTTGGAGCCTAAAATCCTAGAAGCCTTGGTCTGTAGCCTGTCATACAGTGGGGACAGTAGATCACTGTCTCTATGTACTGGTACTGCATTTTCTTGTTGCCACAGTGGAAGCAGAGCCCAGATGAGGGAGGGCCTTGTGACTCCCCCCTGGAAGGTCAGTACCTTTGGGGCTTACAGGGGTCTTTGGCATTGGACTCAGAAAGCTGGCTAGAATATAGACCGGAGAACTGCTAACCACAGTGCAGATCTGTCTCTGAAGTTCTTCTGGTGTGTAGAGGCACTCAGTCACTACTTGCTGACTAATCCACATTTTTATCTTCTTGTCAGTATCTGTATTGCTGCATTGTGGCTCTGTACAGCTCTTGCATGTGCTTTTGCCTCTGCCAGAGACACCCTTTCTCTTGTCAACTTCTCAGATTCCTTCTTGTCCTTTACTGCTTCTCTAAACATTTCTTTGACTTCCCCAGACAGTGCTGGTTCAACAGAGACAACACTTTGTTCCTCTTAAACAGACCTTTCACACTGTGTTGTGATTTTACCTGTATATACGATAAATGGTATTTCCTCTGTTCTACTATGAAGAACCGAGGCTCTGAGAGACTGATTAACTTGGAAATGGCAGAACCGGTATTTGAACACTGACATGTCTGAGGAACCCTCATTCTACCTCGCTGTGATCTCTCTAAAAAACCAAATTAGCAGGCCCAGAGACACTGAGGTAAAAGAGGTGCTTTTTTTATTAGTTAGATAATAAAACTATTGTTTTTTAAAAAATTTCCTCAGAGTTAAGCACAGTGAAATGAATACTGTTGACAAGCCATTAATAAAGATGACAGAGTAAAGGGTGATGATAGAGTATAGGGATGATGTGTATTTCACGTATTTCCTTGATGATACCCTTGTCTCCCTGTGATGCTGACAAAGCCAACATACAACCTAGTAGCAATCGGCTGAGGTGAAACATTATTAAATTCAAACTAAAAAAATATCAGTTCATCAATTCATAGTTTCTTGGAGAACATAGAGGAAATGAAGTCTAAACATTTTTGTTGAGGGAAAAAATGCAAAATTACTGTGCAAAGCCTTTAATACATTTACTTCTTGCTATATATTGATAAGGGACTATTTGAATAATAGTAGATATTATAATTGATATTGTGGAATTATAGTGGATATTGCAATATTATGTAGCTATTAAAAAGAATGGTACAGATACACACAGTCACTCTCCAAGAACTATCATTAAGAGAAACTAAAAAAAGGTGCAGAATAGTGTTTATGGTTAGTGTGCTGGTATTAGCCTTTGTATGAAAACAGAAGGGGGACTCTATATACTTGTTATTTGCCCAGTCTGTGAAAGTTTGTTTTTTTAATGTCCTTCTGTGTTGTTGAATTTTTAAAAACCCATGTGGACATTACCTTTTTAAAAAAAATTGTGGTGAAAAACATACAACATAAAATTTACTATCTTAACTTTTTTTTTTTTTTTTGAGACAGAGTCTCGCTCTGCTGCCCTAGAGTGCAGTGACATCATCATAGCTCACTGCTACCTCAAACTCCTGGGCTCCAGTGATCCTCCTGCCTCAGCCTCATGAGTAGCTGTGACTATAGGCGAGTGCCACCATGCCCGGCTAATTTTTTTCTATTTTTAGTAGAGATGGGGTCTTGTTCTTGCTCAAACTGGTCTTGAACTCCTGAGCTCAAGCAGTCCTCTTACCTCGGCTTCCCAGAGTACTAGGATTATAGGTATGAGCCACTGCACCTGGCCCATCTTAACCATTTTTAAGTCTACATTTTGGTAGTCTTAGGTATATTCACATTTTTGTGCAACAGATCTCTAAAACTTTTTCATCTTGCAGAACTGAAACTTTATACCCGTTACACAACAACTCTCCTTCCCCTACCCCTCAACCTCCCTCTGGTAACCACCATTCTACTTTCTGTTTCTGTGAATTTGATTACTTTAGATATCTTATATAAGTGGAGTCATATAGTATGTCTTTTGGTGATGGGCTTATTTCACTTAACATAATGTTCTTACAATTTATCCATGTGGTAGCATGTGATAGGATTTCTTTCCTTTTTAAGGCAGGATAATATTCCATTTTATGGTACGTGGCATGATTTGTTTACCCATTTATCCATTGATATATTGATTTTTATAAATGTTTTCTTTTTTTTTTTTTTTGAGACAGAGTCTCACTATGTTGCCCGGGCTAGAGTGCTGTGGCGTCATCCTAGCTCACAGCAACCTCAAACTCCTGGGCTCAAGCAATCCTTCTGCCTCAGCCTCCCGAGTAGCTGGGACTACAGGCATGCGCCACCATGCCCGGCTAATTTTTTCTATGTATTTTTAGTTGTCCGATTAATTTCTTTCTATTTTTGGTAGAGACGGGGTCTTGCTCTTGCTCAGGCTGGTTTTGAACTCCTGAGCTCAAACAATCCTCCCACTTCGGCCTCCCAGAGTGCTAGGATTACAGGCGTGAGCCACCACGCCCGGCTATAAATGTTTTCTTTAAAGTACTTTGCTTCACCCTGTAAATGTGATCCTGGAAATTCGGACGTAAACATTGTGTGCGCGCATGTATATATGTGTGTATATATGACAGCAGGGCTGGGGATTGAAGGGTGGTTAAATTATATCTTCATTAACTTTACAGCAAAGAGGAAACTCTTTTTTATCTTGTGAATGATCCCCAACTTTATGTCTTAGACTTTTGTATTGGAGATTTTTCTTGGAATGAAACGCATCTCTGCACCAAGAGTGGAACAAAAAAAGGAGATTTGGTTGTATTTGAAATTGATGAAGATACCTTTGTAGGCCAGGATACCCCACCATTTGTCTTAAGTTTACCCACTCTTCCATTTGTTTTGCTAGCATCTTTGCCCTCCTGTTCCATGACTAGAAATCTCAGAGCCCTCTTTTTATAACATGTTTCCTATGTGTTGGTTTTGTTTTCTCAAATCGAGTAAATTCTTGAAGACAGGAGGAATCTCTTATTATATCCTACAGTGACGAGCACAATAAGAGTAGCTCAATAAATACATATTAAGCAAAGACGAGAGAGGTGGAGGGAGAGAGAAAAGTAGGTTCCTCTGTTAAAGAAGTAATCCCTTTTGGTTTTTCTCTACCTCATCTTGTACCCTTCACCAGTGGAGAATTTCTTCCACTTATAGACTAAGTGTGCTGGGGACTTGGGATGTGTGTGTTGTTTTATATTCTCTGTTGAAAGCCCAGGTAAGAGAGCAGAAGCCGGACTGTGCCCTTAAGACTGGCCTGATGGTATGTAGAGAGACATCTATGTCACACCTTGAGAAGAATCTTGGATTACTATCCTCTTCCTAATATCAAGCCTGGGTATTTCATGGTCAGCAGGGTGGCTGGACTTGAATATGCCTTAGGCTTCTTAAATTCAATAGCACATAGTAGGAATGTTTGATAAAAGTGATTTTGCCATTTTTGGTGATAATATGTGAAAGCACTTAACACAGAGCCTAGCATATGGTTGGTGTACAAGAGGTGACAGTATATGAATCTTTCCTGAAGCCTCCTGCCTCCACTCATGTGCCTCCACTTCCCACTGCCAGACTAAAGATACGGGGGACAACAATATGGATTTTACCTTTGGTAAGTTGCCAACTCCTTGTTTGTGGCTTTATGCTCAGGCAAGAAGTATAATCTGCTTCCACATATCTAAGAGCAGATATATCTGAACCCTGTCTGCCAGGTTACTCATAATTTCACCCCAGACCGAAAGTATTCCAAACTAGCATTTTTTGGCCACCCTAGGCAGCTTTTGGTAGGGATCTAGTCTTGAGAATCTTAGTGGGGAAATTCGTAATTCTAGGGTAGCTGGGCAAGGCAGTGGGTGTCAGGGCTTGAGCGTGAGTTAACTTAGCTGTGCTAGCTCGTGGGTATAGGCATGGAGGAGAGGACAGGGTAGGGGACAAAAAGGGCTTGGGTCTGTCATTTCTGTTCATAGGAAGATGCGGTCACTTGTGTGTAAGGAGTAGAGCTCTGGCCTGCTGTCGTCTGTCACCTCCCTGTGATGAGTCAGTTTTGCTCCCAGTTGTCCCTCCAAGGCATCTTAGGTTTAGTAGGGGATGAAATAGGGAACCTGAGTCAGGTAGCCTTGCATCCTACCCTGCAGATCTGCAGGGAGAAGTTGTGCCTCCCAGGACCTGTTTCCCACGAGCTGAAGTAAGAGGAATCCTATCCAGGTCCTGTGAGGGTTTTTTTCTATCTTTCTTATGTCCCCTTTTCACCTGGATTCTGGGAAGAGGAGAGAAAAGGTGAGGGAGGATGGGGGAAGTTAAAGAACTTGAGGGGATGTATGGGTTTGCTGTCCTTAAATTCTTTTTGGAACAAAGTGTAGGTGTTGGGAGGAGGATGTGTGAGTGGGTGGGAGAACAAACACTGCTGGCACTCAGCCTGGACCCTTACTTGGTATTATTGATCTTTTTATGTGTTGTTCTCCTCTCCTAGTTAGAGTATAAGCATGTGCATATGTGTAATTTTATGTATCAATGGAATCGTACCTTACTATTGTTTTTTTTCCTTAACATTATTTTATGCTCTTTTTTTATTTGATTGTTGGAGACATTTTCATGTCAGTAAACAGAATAAATGGCCAAGTTATATTTCAATGAGTAGATATAATGCATTTTATTCCCTGATATTTAATCCGTTTATCTCATCTGTTATCAATGGGGCCTTCTCTGACCCCCTCACTTAAAATCCTAACAATCTCTCTTTCTTCCCTATCTCCTTTCTTTCCTATATTTTTCTCTGTAGCATTTAGTACTACATTGCATACTTTTTAAATTTATTTACTTATTGCCTAACTCTATTAGAATGTAAGCTCCATGAACACAGGGATTTTTTTTTCCTTGAGACAAGCTGGAGTGCAGAGAGATTCTAGCTCACTGCAGCCTCGAACTCCTAGGCTCAAGTGATCTTCCTGCCTCAGTCTCCCGACTAGCTAGGACAACAGGTGTTTGCCACCACGCCCAGCTAATTTTTCTTATTTTTTGTAGAGATGGGGTTTTGCTATGTTGCTGGTCTTGAATTCTTGGCCTCAAGCAATTCTCCTGCCTTGGCCTCCCAAAATTCTGGGATTATGGGTGTGAGCCACTGCCTGGCCTTTTTCTTCTTTTTTATCCACTGCTCTATACCTGATGTTTAGAACAGTTCCTGGTACTTAGTTGATGCTCAGTAAATATTTGTTTAGTGAATGAATTTGTTGGACTTTGGTATACCTATTGGGTTTTTAATTTGCAGTTATTTGGCTCTTATGAAAATTCTATGATAAATGTCCTGATATATACATCTTTGCACACTTGTCCACTATCTCCTTAGGATAAATTCTAAGAAACAGAACAGCTAAGTTAAAGGGTATGCGTGTTTAAAATGCCAATTCATGGAGCCAAACTACCCTTAAGAATGTAATCATCTACTAATAGCACATGAGATTGCCTGTTTCCCCATGCTTTTAATAACATTAGGCCTTGTGTGTTTTCATCTTTCCCATCTGACAGGTCAGACATGGTCTTGTAACACGGTGGTTGAGAATGTGACTTTGGAGCTAGCTCGCTCGGGCCTGAATTCTGACTCAGCCATTCATTAACTGTGGGACCTTGGGTAAGTCATTTATCTTCTCTGTCCTTCAGTTTCATCTTTCGTAAAGTTGACATAATGATAGCACCTATTTTATGGGGTTATTTTGAGGAATGAATTAGTTAATCCAAGTAAAATGCTTAGAATAGTAATTGAGATATATTAATAAATATGATTTAGTTTGCATTTCTTAGAATATTAAAGGTCGAACATTTTTTCAAATGTATTTTGGACATTTGTATTTTTTATTTGAATCACTTATTCATGTACTTTGTACATTCTTCCAATAATATTTTCTTATTAAATTGTAAGAGTTAACATGTTGACTATCATATATAATGCAGAATTGTCCCTAGTTTGCCCTTTATCTTTCAACTTTGTTTATGTAGTTTTTTTCTGTCTGCACATTTTACATTTTTAGGTATTCAAATTTTCCCTTATAGTTTCTTCTGCTACTAGACCAATGTTTAGGAAAAGCATGCTTCCCCACCTCAAAATTACAAAAATAGTGACTTGTTCTTTTTGAGTACTCTGTGTATATGTGTGTTTAAATCTTTTAATTCAACCTATAAATTTAAATCTTTGATCCATCTGGAATTTATTTTGATAGGTTTGAGAATGGTTGGGATCTGACTCTATTTTGTTTGTTGGGTAGCTATCCCAAACCCATTTATTGAAGAAGGAGGAGCAAGAGCAGGAACCTTTAATCTATCCTTCCCTTCCCTAATCTGAAAGTGGCTTATTTTTTTGAATATCACATCCTCAGAAATAGCAAATCCTCCATTTCAGAAAATGGATTTCATGTTTAGATGCAGCCAAAACTCATTCAGTTGCTAAACTATGAGATGAATATGCCATGTAAAGCAGTTTGGGATCAGAACTCACAGTCTGACTCTGAAGTGATGAGACTTCTGTCTCTCTGGTGCAGCTTCTTGGCTGACCTGCCAGTGACGATGAAGGGTAGCTAACCTTCTCATAGCACACATTATGTGCCAGGCATGGTCCTAAGCACCTTACATAATATAAACTTCTCCCTATGAGGTTGGTGCTCAGTACTGGGTCGAATAGTATCCTCCAAAATTCATGTCCCCCCAGAACCTATGAATGTGATCTTATGTAGAAATAGGGTCTTTGCAGATGTAATCAAGTTAAGATGAAGTTCTACTGGTTAGTCCTACTCCATTGACTAGTATACTTATGAGGAAAAAGAGGGCTGGGCGTGGTAGCTCATGTGTATAATCCCAGGACTTTGGGAGGCCAAGGCAGGAGGATTGCTTGAGGCCAGGAGTTTACGATCAGGCTGGGCAACATAGGGAGACCTTGTCTTTGCAAAAAAAAAAAATCAGCTGGACGTGGTGGCATACACCTGTAGTCCCAGCTACCCGGAAGGCTGAGGCAGGAGGATTGCTTGAGCCCAGGAGTTCGAGGTTGCTGTGGGCTATGATCGCACTACTGCACTCTAGCCTGGGTGACAGAGCGAGACCCTAAAGGAAGAGAGAAACATGACACAGAGGGAAGATGGCCATGTGAAGATGGAGGCAGAGATTGGAGTTAGGCTTCCATAAATTAAGGATTGGCTCTGGCACTCCAAGGATTGCCAGCAACCACCAGAAACTACAAGAGGCAAGGAAGGATTCTTCCCTAGAGCCTTCAGAGGGAGCATGGCCCTGATGATACCTTGATTTCAGACTTGTAGCTTCCAGAACTATTAAGAGAATAAATTTCTGTTATTTTAAGCTACCCAGTTTGTGGTAATTTGTTATGGTAACCCTAGGAAAGTAATACACACTCTTATCATCATCTTCATTTTCAGATAAAAGAAAGAAAGGCCTGAGAGGTCAAATACTTTGAGGTCTCTGTAGGCTACTGCTGTGCCAGCTGTGCTGTCACTCTGTAGCTCCTGCTGTTGCTGCTGTTGGCTCTTCACCTTCACCACGACCATCAGTTTTTGGCAGTGCTGGACTGAGCTGCTAGAATGGCTCCTTTCTCTACCACACAAGGCCACAGCCTTTCCCCTATCCTTGCCCTCATCATGCTGCAAAGCAGAAACTCGTCTCAGGAGGCTTTTGGCTAGAGCCTGACCATTTCACTAGGTATCTTCTCCAGCTCTCCTCCCCACACCCCTCCCCTTTATTTTTCCTTTCCTACTCCTTTATTTTTGTTTTCCATGCAATGTCAGAGAAGTACGGTGACAAGGTAGGGGGAGGATCACCCAGCTTCTTCTGGCAGTTGTTTTTATGCTTCCCAATTTTGGCCTGCTGTACCTTCTAGAATTCCTGTTAGTAGACAATTCAAGTCTTGTGTTTTTCTTTGGAACTTCAGCCTCTTGTACATAGCTTAGAGTTCATGGCTGTGAGCAGAGAAGGGGCAGCTTCATGGCAGCACTGGCTATGAGGGTACTAGTCATCATGTTATTGATGAACTCTACCCACCACAGTGGCTCTCTCTCTGCCAAAGGGGGTGAGGGGTTAAGGGCATTATCTGAACCATTAATATCTCCATGAATAGCCTCTTGCCTCCCCATAGGCCCTTCTGCTGGCATCCCATTGCTGGCTGTGGAATCTTGCCTATTTTCCAATATAGACCTTTGGCTTTGGATCTTGCTCTTTTTCTCAGCCACTCTCGTTAGACTGTGAGCTCCAGGAACATAGAAACCACTTATGTTTTGTTTGTTGCTATATCCTAGGACAGAACAAAAATCCTGGCACTTACCCTTCAAGAAATGTTTGTTGAGTGAAAAAATGAATATTGACTTTGAAGCTTCAGACTCTTAGTTTTCCTTGCTTCTTCTAGAAGCCAAGGGCCAGATTAGGAATTTAACAGTCCTAAGCAATGGGAAGATTATGATGTCCCTCATACTTTCAGCCCTCAGTATGTATTTTAAAAAACAGTATGAAATGCAAAGTAAGTATAAGGAAGTACATCAAAGTATAAAGAAAATTCAGAAAAATTCTAATTGTTACCGTGGTGACTACTTTGATAAATACAAAGTTATTTAAAATTGTTGTTGTTGTTGTTGTCCATGCTTTGCCAGTTCTGTAAGCACATGCTGTTGAGTAATCCTGCCTGGACCAGTCCTTCCTGTACACTAGACTTTGCCTTCAGTTCCTCTTTATTCCACCTGCTGAAGCTGCCAGCCAGCCTTTTCCACCCCAAACCCCTGGGGTGTCTGGGTCCTCAGACCTCGGCCTGGGCTAGTGCCCCTGGCTCCCTGGGGGCTTGCCAGGAAAGTCCAGTAGAACATCACAGTGTTAAAGAGTACCTAATAATGAGAACTCCCATGCTGAATTGTGATTTACACTCAGCATAGCAAATTGTGCCAGGTGATTACATCTAGGCTGATTTTAGCCATAATAATCTGCTTCTATGATCCTGTATATGGAAAGCCTAGAAATTTCTCTCTTGTCCTCCTTACTGGATCACTGAGAGACAAGTCAAGACGCAGGACCATTCTGCAGCGTATATTAATCTGGGCTTTGTTGGGACCGTTCAGAGAAGAAAGATGTGATGCTGGAAGTGGGGCCCAGGCCTTCCACAGACTGTTCCAAGACTATGACCATAGTTAAATCCTGTTGCTTGATTCCAAAGAGTTTAAAATAGTGTTGGAAACCTCCTAGGAAAAAAGCAGCACCGTAACTTCCTGCGTAAGGAAGTAGCATGTGCTGACTAGAGCAGGAGGGGTGGCCAAGGCTCTCAAGTTCTATTCTGGACCCGTTGTTGATTTGAGGTGTGACATTCAGCAATCTGAGCTGATGTTCTGCAGCTCTGATTGATTTCTCATCTTCAGCACAGAGAATAATAGAGGCTGTGCTTACAGGGAAAGAGGCAGGCGCTCTGGTCGCTTATCCTTTAGGAGAGGCTCTCTATTAAACATCTTTCCTGTCATTTGAATTTCCAGGCTCCTTTTTCAAATGCAGGACCCCCCCCCCCACCGAGTTAATATAGGAACACAGCAATATTGTTTACATTTTACTTGACTTCATTTGATCAGAATTTCTTTCCTTTTGACAGTGTTATTAGATCATCTCTTACAGGGGATGGGAACTTTGCCAGGGTTTAGGAAAGGAAAGGAAGATTTGTGCGGGGCACATACCTTGGCTTTGGTAGCTTGAGGGTACCAGGTGCATGATGATATAGATGGGGAAGAACAGAATGTCACATCCTTTGAGAGCCAGCCATATATTAGATGCATTTCATATATTTTCTTATTTAATTATAATATAAGCCAATAAGGTGTCATCTCCATTTTTGCACACAGGCAAGCTGAAAGTCAAAGAGGTTATGTAACTTGCCCAAGGTCACACAGCTAATAAAAGGCCAAGCTAGGATTTATTTCTCCTCAGGTCTGTCCAATGCCAAAGCCCACGCTGTTTTCACAGAGCTTTTCTGTCTCTGGTGAGATTTAGGAAAGGAGGGAGGGGGAAAGAAGAGTGGAGAGGATGCCATCTTTCTCTACCTTACAGTTTTGCTTGTTGTGACATGTTTAGCCAGAGCATTTTGTTTATAGAATACTAGATTCTATATATAGAGATGCTGCAACAACATATGTGGGAAAGATACCAATTGGCTGTAGGGGAGGATTAAAAAAACCCTTCGTTCTTTACTTCTAGGTCTTCATTGCAATGTAGGCCACAGTGTCAAAACACTACTAGTAATTGATTTACCGCTTAAGTGGCTCTATCCTATCTTAAAATCTGTTGATGTGGCTGAAGAAGTAAGTGTGATAGGGGCAGAGGTAAGGGTGTGGTATGTCCTCACTGCATATACTGGAACTGGTGGCACCTGTTGTGTGACTATTAGAGTGAATTAGTACTGAGTAAACAAGAGGTGTCTCTCTTTTGCCTTTCCAAGGGAGACCAGATGGCAGTGGGTGCTGGCACAGATCCAGGGATCCTGGCCTAGCAGAGGAGACAACTTGAAGGTATCAGGTGATGGAATAAGCTGGTCTGTCAAGTGATATAATTTCACAGGCACCAGCAATGTGTCCTGTCCCTCAAAGACTTGCACTGGCTGTTTGCTATTGCTCGGAATTCCACAACTGAAATTTCTGTCCTTCACTTTAAACCTTTGAGACCCTATTAAAAATGAAGAGATTGTAGGAAGGGTTGATGGTGAAGCATCTTGGTGATGGAAGTGGAAGTAGAAGTGAGTTGATGAGATTGATTTCTGAGAACTTGACTGAGGAAGGGATAGAGAGGAGAGGGCACTGTGCTCTAATTATAGGGACAGGAGGGAGATACCAAGGAGTTTGAGATAAAGGCCCTAGAAAGAGAAGCTGGGTCCCTAAAGAAGCACTTTGTTTCCTTCACAGTTTCGTCTGAGAAAAGACAAGCAGCTGAGGGTGCTGGGTATGGAGGCTCTTGACCTCAAAAAGAGGGGGTGCTGAGTAGACAGATTTCCCACCAGCATGTTGGGATGCAGGCACAGTGTTGTCTGGAGAGCAGCTGATGGCTAGAATATAACCAGGAGCACAAGACCTTTGTACCTGTGGTTTGCTGTGATGTCCTTAGACAAGACGGTCACAGATCTTAGAAAGGGGGAGGCTCAGCTTCCCAGAAATGATGCAAAATGATGGCGCAAAAGAGGCCGCCAGTGATGACAAAGGCAGAGCATTTCCTCAGTTGCTGCTGGTCACAGACAGCTTCTGGCCTCCATTTCCCAATGAGCTATGCTAAGATAGGGCCTAACCGGAAAGCAAAATAAGCCATGTCAAAAGCAATGACAAAGCATTTGGGGTGTCCATACAAAGGTGTAGTTCCCCCTTGTCTGCTAACTTTGTGGAGCCAAAATAGCTGCTCCAGAAGCTGCCAGGATAGCCCCTGTGATTCAGACATACAATGTTTTTGGCCTGAGTGCCTGTAAGAAGAGCACCTTCCTGGTTAACTTGGCATCAGCTTTCATTCACCAGTGCTTTCAGACTGCCTTTATGATTTGAATTCTCACAGCTTTTCCTCCCCCAGGGAGTCTTTGACACAGGCAACTCAAATCTCAGGGCCTTTCCCAGCTCCTCACAGTTGGGTTCGTGGATGCCTTTCACCCTCAGGCGTAATCTACTCTGTCCAGTCCCTAACCTAAGTTCAGAGCATTTTCTTTTGGATCCAGACTTTTGGCTTCGCTCAGGCCTCTTTTTTTTTTTTTTTTCCCCCAGACGGATTCTTCCTCTGTTGCTGGGCTAGAGTTCCGTGGCATCAGCCTAGCTCACAGCAACCTCAAACTCCTGGGCTCAAGTGATCCTCCTGCCTCAACCTCCTGAGCAGCTGGGACTACAGGTGTGTGTCACTACACCCAGCTAATTTTTTATATTTTTAGCATCCCATTCTTGCTCACACTGGTGTTCCACTCCTGATCTCAAGCAATCCTCCTGCCTTGGCCTCCCAAAACACTAAGATTACAGGCTTGAGCCACCGCGCCCAGCCATACACTCAGGCCTCTTGAGTTCTAGCTCATTTCTTCAGGCACCTTTCCTTAGAGGGCTGTCCTAGGAATGACATTCATCCCCTACCCCTCAAAGTGTGACAGGGTCTGAACCTCCTGCCTTAATGGAATCAATACGGCTTTGTGGAGGTTTTTGGACATACCATACCTCTTCCTCTCCTCCCAATCCCCACAACCTCATACACAAAATCTAGTGATGAAGCTGAATCTGCTGATAACCAGGATTTTGGAGCCAGTGCCTCCAGCAGCAGGGGACTCCTGGACATGTGTTCTATGCCCTGAATGACTGCTCTCTGCCTACTTAGTCTCTCCTTTCCCTCCATCTCACCTTTATTTTGGCTTTTACCTAGGAGGAGTATCAGGCTTTTTCCAGTTGCCCTGCCTGGACTCCCTAACCTCATCCAGGACCACAGCCCTGCTGTCAATCCCTCACCAGAGACTGTGGCCTTTGCTTTCCAGCCTTTCCCTGGCCAGGTTGCTTCTTTGATACTAGAGCCTTTCCTTGCATCTAGGCTTCAGTAAGTAGAATCCTGCCTGTGCACAGATCTCTGTGTGTTGACCACCTTGATCTCTACCTAGTATCCCTTGGGCTAATTAGATGTCATGCTGGTCTGTCCTGCTGCCTTCTTGAACAGTGCTCTTAGCTTAGTTGGGCCCTTGTCCTGGATTTCATGCTAATTCTCCAACTGCCTCTACCTCAAAAGGAGCTTTTAATATGCATTGTGAAACTCCAGAAGGAAGATAGAGAATATAACATTTTCTAAGCTTTTTTAACTGGAGAACCATTTTTTTCTGGAAGAATATTTATTAAAATCTCATGGAATGTGGTATTTTGTGGAACACAGTTTTGGGAAGTGTGAAATTTTATCCCAAAGGAATGGACACCAAATGGAGTAGTTCCAGGCAAAGGTAATGTGGCAATCAATGAAAGAAATTCTTTGGGGAACAGGAAATCTTTTGTGGTACTCTTCATGCAGCAAAATGCCCACTGAGCACCTACTATTTACCAGTCTCTCTGCTGGAATCATGCCACATATTTCACTACTGTGTCTCCATGTAAGACCAGCTCTGATCTGGAGTGGACCTCTAAAGTGGGGAGGATTCTGTATTCTTTCTTCCACTTTGGATCCTCTTCCCCTTTCTTCCAACTGAAACAAGAAATGGTGAAAGGGGTGATGCCATCATGGCCATAGACATTATCAGCTCCTGGATGCAAGAAAGGGGTGTTTATCCGAGGCTCTTTTCCCCAGGTTTGACCTCTGTCAGAATTGCTCTAGAGCACTGCTGAACACTCTTCCTTCCACTCGGGCACTATTCACATCAGCATCAGTCTCAAGTCTCATTGCTAGTCTGTTGCTAGTTTTGACTTTACACATGGGGATCAGTGCAAAGTGGGATGAACTTATTTTTATGGAATGGGTATGACGTAAATTTTCTGCTTTCCCTATTAAATCCATCTTCTGTGTCTTGTGGGCAGTCCAGCCTATAATAATTTTTTCAGTCCTTGAATGGAGATAAGCCCATGCTCTGTGGGCAGGACAGTGTTACAGGTGGAGAGCCATTTAAATCTGGCGTGGTGGGTGACCAAATACCAGGAGTTGCAGATGGCATAGCTGGTAACCAAAAAGGAAGCCAGCCAGTCACTTCCTCTGTATGCCATTTCCAGCCAGTACAGCCAGGAAAAGACAACTTGAAGCAGATAAAAATCTCTGACTAAGACTTCTGATTAAGAAATTACTAGGTCCTTTTGAGACCCTTATGGGCTCTTTACTGTCATGAGTGAGATCATTGGTTGTCTGATCTCAACTCAGGTAGTCTGCTGAGCTAATCTAAAACAAACTAGGTGGAAAGACTCAGCATCGACCCTGCCCTTAGGTATGGTGTTCTTTGAACATCCAGCAAGCAGCATTCTCCACCCACAAACTCCACCCTAGGGGCCTTGGCCTATGGCACTTGTGCG
This sequence comes from Propithecus coquereli, assembly GCF_000956105.1. NCBI lineage: Eukaryota > Metazoa > Chordata > Mammalia > Primates > Indriidae > Propithecus > Propithecus coquereli. The sequence continues at coordinate 3,184,454 of NW_012147986.1, forward strand.
TTTCTGCCACTTCCTCTGAAACCCTGGTTTTAACCATGAGGATCAGAGAGTCAGTTCACTTACAGGAAGGTGAAAAGAGGGCTCGAAATGGGCATTCAACAGTCTTACATAGAGCTAGTTGGTTATTTTGTTGATCTGTAGGAATTTGCTAAGTATCGCTTTGCCTATAACTGCAGAAGACTTGATTTCCCCTTCTAGATCTTTCCCTAAAAGGCTCACTAAATGAGGCCATTTCCTAAGATTCTCTAAGAATCTTCCTAGGATTCTCCCTTCTCCACTCCCTCTATATACTATTTCTGAGTGATGCCATCTGCACTTACGCTTTCAGCTACCACTAATAATGTCAAATACTTTCAAATATCTATCTCCCACCTGGATCTCTCTCTCTCCTGAGTTTCTTACTCACAATAGCCAAATACTATTGGCTTTGTAACCTGGATGGCTCTTAGGCATGTCAAACTCAACATGTCCCAAGCCAAATTATATTCTTCATCAACCCATCCTCTTCCCCTATTCAAAACCTCCTTCTCCTCCTTTGTTCCTTGACTTAAAAGTGTCACCATCTAGGATCACTTGCGAACTTGCTTTTGCATCACTGTCTTCTATTTCCCCACCAGGAATTGAATAGGCCCTGGAAGTAATGTAAGTTGTTTAGGATATTGTTCTTTCTTTCCTTATTCAAGAACAATTAAAGGTTAAACTGCAGTTCAGACTCTAAGTAAAATGGAAGCCCTGGAAAGGAAGCATCTGAGGGCTAAACCTTGGAGAAAACTTTATGGAAGAGGTGAGAGTTAACCAGGACCTTGGGTGGAGCAGGGGCCAGAAGACTGACCTCTCTGTGAGCATGCAGAGTGGAGAAGGGGTATGGCATATGATCCTCGGCTTGTTTCTTGTGCAAACAGAGTAATTGGCACCTCTCATGCTGACTCTTTCTGTAAATCACCAGGGAATTTGGTTCCTTTTAAGTTACAAGGATTGAGCATCTTAGCATAACCCGTCAGTTAGCTAGAGTCACCCTCTCCCTTAAAATTTTGTCTCAAAGTGTCATTCTACAACTTGGAGCAAGTCTGATTGCTTCCTTCAGATTTCTTCAAATTCCTGGGAGCTCATGTATTTATGGTCACTCTGATTTTGAGCTTTTCCTTCCACTAAATTGGTTCAGATCGTGGACAGTCTTACTGTCTCAAGCACATTGTCCCTGTTTCCATCCACACTGACCCAGATGTAGAACTCCCAGCTAAATCCTTTATGTGTGTAGCACTGCTGTCCCCAACCCCCAGGCTGCAGCCCGGTACTGGTCCACAGCCTGTTAGGAACTGGGCCATGCATCACCTCCTGAGCTCTGCCCTGGCTGCACGCCCCACCCCCACCAAGTCCGTGGAAAAATTATTTTCCATGAAACTGGTCCCTGGTGCCAAAAAGGTTTGGGATCGCTGGTGCAGCAGACTTATTAAAAAAGTTTGGCATAATGGAGAGAATTTTACATTGCAACAAAGTAAGCAAATTGAATTCTAATGCTGGCTATCCTGTTCCTTAAAGTACTTTTGCCCATTTCTCTAGTAGAGATTCATCATCATCATATAACATTATCTTTCTCTCCTCTGCAAACCCTCCTTACCGTATTGCCACTAAGAACTCCAAATGCTTCTCTGTCTGTTTTGCAAAGCACTTGAACTGTTTTTAACTTTTCCTCTTAACTCAACTCTGGGTTCACTTTTTTATGTCCAAAGCCCACCAAGGGGCTCAGCTTAATAGAGAGTTTTATATACTTCTTTAGCCACTCAGAGAATCATCTGTAGAACCTCTGATATATTCTTTCTCATCATCTCCCCTCTTCTGCAGGCATTTCTTGTTTTGAGTAGCATTTACTTCTTTCCTCCATAATGGTTTTTGCATTGAAGGATCTATGGAGGAAAAATAGGATAGTCTAGGCAAGGACAATAATTTGAATATAAGCAACAAATTTCATAAAACCTGTTGTGGACAATGGAAAAGCTAGTCCAACTGGAAAGAAGAATTCCTGTCAAGGAGCAGAGCTTAGAAAAGATTAGTAAGTCCAGAAACAGATCTGGGTTTCAGTGGGAAAGAATAGTGTTTAGGACAAATGATACAGGACAACTGGCTGGCCATTAAGGAAAAAAATCTGTCACCATATAGCAAAATTAATTCTAGATGAGTAAATATTTTTACATAAAAATTAAAGTAATAAATTTATTAGAAGATAATTAGTTTTATTTTTAGTATTGCACCAAGGTCAGAAACTATAAAGGAAAAAGTGTGATGGATTAGCTAAAACAAAACAAAAAGCAACAAACACCATAAGAAAAATTAAAAGTAGATGACAAACTGGTTAAAAAGAATTTTCAACATATCTCTAAGGTACACAAAGCTTTTATAAATCAATAGGAAAAAGCAAATACCACAAAAAGAAAATGGGCTAAAGTCATAGAAGAATAAATACAAATGTGACCGTAAAGTATATAGAAAAAGGCTGTTTCACTTACAATCTGGAAAACACAAACGAGATTTCATATTTTAATGGTTAGAGTAACAAATATTAAAATGAAAATATTTATTGCTGAGGAAACAGGAACTCATATTTTGTTGTTGGAAATATAGATTAGTACAACCTCTCTGAAGTTCAGTTTAGCAGTATGTATCAGAATTTAAAGTGTACATACTTTTAAACCAGCAATTCCACTTCTAGGTATTTATTCCAAGGGCAAGTATACAGAATATGTTACTACAGAATTTAGAAAATCAAAATGGCCATCAATAGGGGATTGGTCAAATAAATTATACTATGTTCATATGTTAATAAATGAAGTAAGTCTATGATTTTTGACATGAAAATGGCTACAGTGTATACATAACAAATATATAGTACATGAACTTCTTTCATTTGAAATAAAGATAGCCATAGCTATGTGTATATATTTTAAAAATCATACAATACAGTGTTAACAAATTATTTTTTCAGATTTAGAAAAAAAGGGCCACTTAAAAAATTGGGAAGAGATTCTGACTTGAGGGTTGTGGGTGGGCTTTGTATTGAAGAGCCATTGTAGGTTCTTGAGCAGATAGTGGTGATAAAAGCAGTGATGAGGGAAGGTTTTATGTTGTGATGTGTGAAATGAATGAAGCATAAAATGAGATTAGAGAAACCAGTTAGGAAGTTGTAGCGGCAGTACAGGCCTGAAATAATAAGGTATCAACTAGGGTGGGCAGTGTGAGATTATAAGGAAATGGACAAATCTAAGGATATTTCTTAGAAGAAACCACTGACTGACAAGTCTGTCAGGCAGGAAGAGGAGTAGAACAGAGTAACAAGTGACTGATAATGCCAAGGTGTTTGTCTGCCCTGTGAAATTGGAAGGTTACCCATCATGATAGAAATGGGGGAGCCACTCTTCTAGGTGGGAGAGATGCATTTGTTTCCTGGAGTGGAGTTCCCATTTAGAGAAAAAAATTACTTATAAAGTTGAGACAATAGTCTCCACTCAGAGACTTCTTAGATTTTGGTCGCTAGACAGGCTTAGGGGTGGGGAGGTGGTATCTTGGGTTTCCTTTTCCTGTTGAAGGTCTTGAGAAAAGCTGGAGAGGAGCGTGTGACAGTGGTCTCAATCAGAACCTGAGAATAGAGCTTGGGGAGAGATAGGAGTGAGCAGTAATCATCATGATAAACAACAGCCACAACAACATTTAAAAATCACTTTACAAATATCATATACTGTGACTTAGCTAACAAAATTCTGTGGGCTTGGCATCATTACTTTTTCCTTTTGTGTGGGCACTGAAGCTCAATTTGAAAGTAGAATTAGGATTCAAACTGAAGTATTCAGCCTCAAAGTTCGTTTCTCATTTCTCTACTCCCTGTCTCTTAGAGATGAATTTTCTCAGGAGTGACAGACTGGAGCAAAAGCTGCAGCCTGGAGCTAGAAGCAGTGAAGAGATGGGCAGAAGAAGAGGGCCAGGGGAGATACCATGTTACTTACAGTCACTGCCCTGTCCCATGGCCCTGTTAGGCCCTGACATTCCCCTTAACCAGAGAATGTTGGATGTTCCATTGAATTCAAGGGGAAAAGAAAAAAAAAGTCCTAACCTGTCCATAAAGCTGTGAGGGGCCAGACATGGTGGCTCACGCCTGTAATCCTAGCACTCTGGGAGGCCAAGGTGGGTGGATCGTTTGAGCTCAGGAGTTCGAGACCAGCCTGAGCAAGAGCAAGACCCCGTCTCTACTAAAAAAATAGAAAGAAATTAGTTGGACAACT